>NC_035107.1:219042606-219107606 GCF_002204515.2 Aedes aegypti | reverse complement strand
GTCAGCCGTCAAGTGTCAATGTGGGAGATATGGCGGATATGGCGGAGTAACATCGATACAGGGAGTCACGAGCGATGCGAAGCGACAGCGGAACGAGTGCGTCGGTGGTGTAATGGTCAGCATAGTTGCCTTCCAAGCAGTTGATCCGGGTTCGATTCCCGGCCGACGCAGGATTTTTTTAAAATTAAATTATTAATGTTTGTGGCACATTTTTTTGTTGGAATAGGGATAGTGATGCAACCTCCATGGTGTCAGCTATATTTGAACAAAAATGTTTCAGTCAGTAGCTGTCAAGTTGACGGAAATATCTATTGTATTGTAAATATTAATGGTTGTGACCGTGCTAGCCTCGCTAGAATCTACGTGGTCTGAGTGGACTAAAAAAATTTTTTTTATGGGCCTAGGGATACCCTGATGAAGATGCTGACGCCGATTGCGAGACCACGAGGAATCAGAACATGACCGAGAAGATAGGAATTGAACTGAAACTGAACTGAAACTGAACTGAAACTGAACTGAAACTGAACTGAAACTGAACTGAAACTGAACTGAAACTGAACTGAAACTGAACTGAAACTGAACTGAAACTGAACTGAAACTGAACTGAAACTGAACTGAAACTGAACTGAAACTGAACTGAAACTGAACTGAAACTGAACTGAAACTGAACTGAAACTGAACTGAAACTGAACTGAAACTGAACTGAAACTGAACTGAAACTGAACTGAAACTGAACTGAAACTGAACTGAAACTGAACTGAAACTGAACTGAAACTGAACTGAAACTGAACTGAAACTGAACTGAAACTGAACTGAACTGAACTGAACTGAAACTGAACTGAAACTGAACTGAAACTGAACTGAAACTGAACTGAAACTGAACTGAAACTGAACTGAAACTGAACTGAAACTGAACTGAAACTGAACTGAAACTGAACTGAAACTGAACTGAAACTGAACTGAAACTGAACTGAAACTGAACTGAAACTGAACTGAAACTGAACTGAAACTGAACTGAAACTGAACTGAAACTGAACTGAAACTGAACTGAAACTGAACTGAAACTGAACTGAAACTGAACTGAAAACTGAACTGAAACTGAACTGAAACTGAACTGAAACTGAACTGAAACTGAACTGAAACTGAACTGAAACTGAACTGAAACTGAACTGAAACTGAACTGAAACTGAACTGAAACTGAACTGAAACTGAACTGAAACTGAACTGAAACTGAACTGAAACTGAACTGAAACTGAACTGAAACTGAACTGAAACTGAACTGAAACTGAACTGAAACTGAACTGAAACTGAACTGAAACTGAACTGAAACTGAACTGAAACTGAACTGAAACTGAACTGAAACTGAACTGAAACTGAACTGAAACTGAACTGAAACTGAACTGAAACTGAACTGAAACTGAACTGAAACTGAACTGAAACTGAACTGAAACTGAACTGAAACTGAACTGAAACTGAACTGAAACTGAACTGAAACTGAACTGAAACTGAACTGAAACTGAACTGAAACTGAACTGAAACTGAACTGAAACTGAACTGAAACTGAACTGAAACTGAACTGAAACTGAACTGAAACTGAACTGAAACTGAACTGAAACTGAACTGAAACTGAACTGAAACTGAACTGAAACTGAACTGAAACTGAACTGAAACTGAACTGAAACTGAACTGAAACTGAACTGAAACTGAACTGAAACTGAACTGAAACTGAACTGAAACTGAACTGAAACTGAACTGAAACTGAACTGAAACTGAACTGAAACTGAACTGAAACTGAACTGAAACTGAACTGAAACTGAACTGAAACTGAACTGAAACTGAACTGAAACTGAACTGAAACTGAACTGAAACTGAACTGAAACTGAACTGAAACTGAACTGAAACTGAACTGAAACTGAACTGAAACTGAACTGAAACTGAACTGAAACTGGACTGAAACTGGACTGAAACTGGACTGAAACTGAACTGAAACTGAACTGAAACTGAACTGAAACTGAACTGAAACTGAACTGAAACTGAACTGAAACTGAACTGAAACTGAACTGAAACTGAACTGAAACTGAACTGAAACTGAACTGAAACTGAACTGAAACTGAACTGAAACTGAACTGAAACTGAACTGAAACTGAACTGAAACTGAACTGAAACTGAACTGAAACTGAACTGAAACTGAACTGAAACTGAACTGAAACTGAACTGAAACTGGACTGAAACTGAACTGAAACTGAACTGAAACTGAACAGATACTGAACTAAAACTGAACTGGGAAAGAATGTAATTGAACGAAAATTCTCCTGATGTTTGAACCATTTTAAATTAAACTAGACATAAGAGCGTCGGTGGTGTAATGGTCAGCATAGTTGCCTTCCAAGCAGTTGATCCGGGTTCGATTCCCGGCCGACGCAGGAATTCTTTTGTTTGAGTTTCCATTGTTACATCTTCCAACTGGCAGATGGAAATATGTAAATGGAATTGGGATTTGAAAGCAATTATATCTATATTAACTTCGAGAAAAAAGTGGATTCTTACGAAGTGCATCGGACTTCGAAAAATTAGAAAATTGGCTTTGTTAGACACCACTGATCATAATTTACTCCTAATTCAATTTAATATCAAATCAAGAACCCATCGCACATAGTTCTTTCTTTGAACCACTATTCGATGACTGACCGTCTTTTGAAATTCGCTAAAATTTCCTTAATTAACTCAATCTGAAACAAGAAAAACCATAGCTTCTAGCATAGGAGTACAGGATAATCTTCAGCTGAAGATAAAAGAGAAGCGAAAGAACGTTTTTTTCTATCGTAGAATAATGAAATCTAAAAATCACGCAATACTTTTACGGTATTACTGAAAGGACGTGAATTCTTAAAAAAATGTGATATACTAAAAAGTAATCTGTTAGGATGCTAGACATAAAACGTCCTGCGAACAAAAATCATGAAACAAATTTGTTAACATTCTGAAAGAATTATGCGCCTATAACAAGCATATTCTTGTGGGATTTAGAACTGAATCCTTCCGCGATTTGGAGCGGAATCCTTCCGCGATTTTGAGCAGAACCCTTTCGAGATTCTGTATAGAATCTTTCCAGGGTTCTGAGCAGAATCATTCCGGGATTCTGAGAGAATCCTTCCGGGATTTTGAGCAGAATCCTTCCGGGATTCTGAGCAGAATCTTTCCGGGATTCTGAGCAGAATCCTTCCGGGATTCTGAGCAGAATCCTTCCGGGATTCTGAGCAGGATCCTTCCGGGATTCTAAGCAGATTTTTTTCCGGAATTCTGAGCAGAAGCCTTCCGGAACTCTGAGCAGAATCTTTCCGGGATTCTTTGCAAAATCCTTCCAGGATTCTTAGCAGAATCACTCCGGGGTTCTGAGCAGAATCCTTACGCGAATCCGAACAGAATCCTTTCGGGATTCTGAGCAGAATCCTTCTGGAATTTTAGCAGAATCCCTCCAGGATTCTGAGCAGAATCCTCCCGGGATCTGAAGTTTCTGAACAGAATCCTTATGGGATTCTGAACATAATCGTTCCGGGATTCTGCCCAAAATTCAGTTGGCATTCACAACATGGTCCAATTGAATTCTCTACTCTAGCTGAGTTAATCAGTGCTAGATTTTTCACTTTTTACGCCTTCCACCTGGCCACTTGGTTAGTCCAAAGTGAATAAGCGAAAATTGTATTAGAGATTGGTCTTTTCCGCACACATTTCTGCACCCCATGACCATCTTCTCCGTTTGGTTTGTCGGTCGGTCGTTCGGATGACTGCCCCCGGCTAAGAACTATAAAAGATTTCATCCTCATCAGAAAGCTCTGGCATTCTCTGGCGCTATTCCGGTGCATTTCTAAGCAAGACGACACGAAGATGACGACGTGTGGGCCATGGGAAGTGGAAGTGGAAGCCTACGGCCAATGATTGCCAGGCCTTCTACTTTCCAGCAACGGACGATGAAGAGAGCAACTCCTTCCGCCGTGGATGGTTTCGGGGTATGTTTTGGAGAAGAAAAGAATCCGGAAAATGTGCTTCGGACATGCAAAAAGATGCACGTGGACTTTGGCTGGAGTGGTGGGTTTGGCTGTTAATCAAGAACGCAATGTTTAGACTGGTTCGAAAGACGAGACCAAATTCCGAGCTTTCTTCATATTGGTTCAGAATGCAACATGGCCGGCATGGACAGTTATTTGAAGATAAAAATCATGTCCTTGAGACAAAGCTTCGATTTTCTGTATATAAGTGGATATATAAATTTTGTTACATTTGGCTTGAATGCCCACAATGTGATTTTTGAAAGTTAAATTTTTATCTAGCATAAGCCCTAGATACTTAACATTATCTGACCAATTTATTAGAACCCCTCTCATTGTAACAACATGTCTACTCGAAGTTTTCAAATAAAGAGCTTTTGGTTTATGTGGGAATACTGTAAGTTGAGTTTTGGAAACATGAGAAGATATCTCTCATATTTGGCGGAGAGGCCTGTGTCATTAGCAAACAAAGACTTTTGGCAATGTTGGAAAACCATTTTTTTTTGAATTCTACACTGCAGTTTCATTTCTTTTTGCAGATCCTGCCATATGATTTTCATAGCAGGATCGCGAGTGCGTTGAAATTGCCTTCTCCTTACGTTTTTAATACGGATTAAGAGTTTGAGATCATCGTCTATAATCACGGATTCGAATTAATTAATTGGAATTAGATAATGTTTTGAGAGCATTTTCAATATAAAATTTTGTTAGCAAAGACTTGTTAATGTCAAGATTGCTTTTGATGTAGGTCTTAAAGAGACCTCCTTAGTAATTTTTGAAACATCCTAACTCCTCGTCAAGAAGCCGTGTAGATGAGTGCGCTTGCTTTGGTCTGGTTCAGTTCATCAGCTGTTCTTTACCCGCGCCTCTCCGAAAGAGCTTTCAGCTAAATTAAAAATTAACTCACTCTACCCAAGTGAACCTCGCCGCATAAGTTTTAGATATGAGCTCTTGGATGGTATAAAAAGCAACAGATTCCTAATATCGCAACGATACAAGATGGATGGAGTTTGGGTTCAAGACCCAAGAAGCTGTTGAAGAGACATCTGATTCAGGAGTAAGACTCAGATAGTTCGAAAGCAGATTGGCTGCTCTACAGGTACGTTGCTGCTTTGTTTCGCTGAAAAGAATATTCTTGACTAATGATGAATAAAGCAAAGTTGAAGGATGGTGCATGATGACTCACAAGAAAATGAAATCTAATCTACCAGAGTGGGTAAAAGTACACATGGGCATATTGATTCGGCTGTTGCAAAGAAAGGGTTGGATGCAATGAGAGGTGAAAATTCTATGCTAGTGCTATGGCAAAATGATGCTTTGAGATAGTTGCCAACACTTACCTCAGAACGATTGTCTGGAAATGATTTAGTGCGAGTTGTTATTCAATCTGAAATTGTAAAGTGGGGAAAAAGTTTTTTATTAGTTGAGCACTGGATTACATATCAATTGAATAAATTATTACGGTAAAACCTCGTGCTGCGAAGTCTGTTTTTTACGTAACAATGATGACATGTCGTGACATGACATGAACTTTAGCAAAATATTGTGAACTTTCGCAGACCTTCGACCTTCGAGGGCTTCGAAGATTTTTTCGATTATTTGTGGACCTTCGCATAGAGAATTCCAAAAGGTTACAACATGTTCAGAATCCCGTCAGAATTTTGTTTCAGAATCCCAATAAGAATTTGGTTCAGAATCCCGTCAAGAGTTTTGGATCATAATTCCGACAGATTTCTGATCAGAATCCAAACAGGATTTTGTTTGGTTCTATGAATTTAAATAGCCATCTGTCAATCTGTCAATTGAGAATTTGCGAATTACGCAACCCCATTTCCACATTTCTTTCTAACAAAGAGAACAGGCTACAATGAAAGCTCATACAAAAAAACCTGCGTCGGCCGGGAATCGAACCCGGATCAACTGCTTGGAAGGAAACTATGCTGACCATTACACCACCGACGCCCATAAGATGAAGTAATTATTGAAGTTTTATGAAACTTTTTGAAAATGCTGAAAAAATCACGCAAATTTGGGTCATTCTAATCAGAATTAGTGAACAGAAATTTTCGATTTCATTTCAGTTCAGTTCAGTTTCAATTCAGTTTCAGTTCAGTTTCAGTTCAGTTTGAGTTTCAGTTCAGTTTCAGTTCAGTTCAGTTTCAGTTCAGTTTCAGTTCAGTTTCAGTTCAGTTTCAGTTCAGTTCAGTTTCAGTTCAGTTTCAGTTCAGTTTCAGTTCAGTTTCAGTTCAGTTTCAGTTCAGTTTCAGTTCAGTTTCAGTTCAGTTTCAGTTCAGTTTCAGTTCAGTTTCAGTTCAGTTTCAGTTCAGTTTCTGTTCAGTTTCTGTTCAGTTTCTGTTCAGTTTCAGTTCAGATTCAGTTCAGTTTCAGTTCAGTTTCATTGCTTTGGTGTCAATTTCCCAGAAATTGTTTAAAGAAATTACATTGTTTCATAGATCAAAGACAGCATGAAGTGAATGGAGTGTAGTCTTTGCTGACGGTTCACGACAGAATTAATTTCAGACCGTGTTAGACAATAAAACACACAAAGCCTTTAGTTTCGGCAGATTTAGGGATGGAGATAAAGCTTCATAACTTAGATCAAAAGTTGGTTCAGAGGATTTGTTTTGTAGGCTTTGATTCAAACTTTTGTTTGGCAGCTCCTGTAAAGTATAAAGTCAAAACCGCAGATTGGATGTGGAAGATCAAGAGTTATCAGAACGAAGAAACCTGTAGAAGTCAGATTGAGCTTGAGGGGGAGAAGAAGAATAGAAATACATATGTATGATCTGGGGTAGCAATAAGATGTGAAACATGACGTTTACCCTACAGGCTGTAAATGAATCAAAAGGTAATTCGCGGAAAGCATTTCTTCGTAACCGAATTCGAAATGAAAAGCTAGATATCAGTTAAGTTGAAATTGTTGATATGGCTTAGAACGAAGATTGAAATACGTTCTAACAATCTCTGATTACTTCATAAAACTAGCCCATCAATTTCCCAACTCCGTAAACGCCAAACTGAGGCCTGCTAAGAAATTTCATCTGATTGCAAGCTTAAGAACCATCTACTTGAACTTCTTCAAATTCTAATCAAACATGCGTGGAATTAAATGGTGCAATTATCGTTTTCACAGGATATTGCAAGGTGGTGTCCTAGAACACAATCAACTTGTGTCTGAACCGTAATGCAAACTGATAATGACAGACCTCTTCTCCCTCCCCCTCCCGTACACTCCACTTTGACGTTGAAGAAACAATTCCGTTGGTCGTACAAATTGAAATTTATCGCTCCTTCACGATGTGATAGATTTGCGTCCACCGTATTATTGTCTTCCCTAGGGGGATGCCCTCAGTCGTTTTACACGCCATGTAGGGGAATTCGGGGCCAACTTAAGCATTTTGTTCGCTGACTTTGTCATTATTTATACAAACAACCAATAGGGCTCTAAAGCTCTGTCCCAATTTTAGTACCAAGCGCTTGAGTTAAGACCAAAAAAAAAAAAAGTTTTTACTCAACTTTTAAATGTTTTTCGTTGGTTTGAGTCCAAAAATCATTGTTTCCGTTTTTTTAGATTTTGCCACACCCCTGGGTTTAAACTCAACTTTTGGGTGAATTTTGTTTTCCATGTACCTTCCGATGTGTTAGAAACTCCAGTGTTAAAAAGCAGAACCCTCGTGGTGTTTTTGTTGACTTTTGTTTTGGACCAATTCATATATAACAGTTCCGGCTCTTAGTATGAGTTTACATGTATGTATTAGTCACGAAAAAGATGTAAATAAAACGATCAGCTAATGGTGACGACAAGCCTGCCAAAAATTGTGTTCGCAGCTTGCCAAACGTGACGTCAACTTCGGCAACTTCGTGAACTTTCGGCTCGCCAAAGTAGGCGATGTACAGCTACCACTTCAAAACTTAAGTTATCACAAATACTAATTTGACGTTCGACCGCACCTCTTACTACCCCACATCGGTTTTGGAAATACAGTGGGATTCCGTTTTTGGCAACGAAATTTTCAGTTGCCAAAAACGGAACCATGCCAAAATTGGAACCCATTTTTTAAATATTATTTTTGAAAATATCACTAGAATATTATTATATCATCCTTATGGAATCATAAGGCATCGGGACTTCGGAACGGTTCTGTTCAAAGCAGATTTCCGGAGGGGTGGACTATGCTATGAACTTACAACCCCGTAAAGTTGATTGTGGCAAACGTTCTACAAAGTTTTTATTGCTTCAATTAATTTTTAAAAGCTTCATCTACGCTATTTGTACATGTGGGTCATGTAAAATCAATAATCGCATAAGTGACCTTTGTTTCAGAATTGGACTTTTCCTTGAAACTTTATGAGGATACAAAACAAAAAAGAAATGTGTTACCGTATTCTTTCAAAGACGTACTAACAAAACAAAGGCGATGGGTATTACCAAACTGCACGAGTTTTTTTATAATTAAATGAAAATTAAAAGTCAGTTCAACTTTTAGGCTCTAGCGTAAAATTTGACAAACTTTGGTGAGTTAATAATAAATTTAGTTTTCTGATAAAGCAAATCATCTCATAAGGAATGATTTACAGCAGTCAAAAGCGCAAACATAAACAAACACATTACATAATACTGCTTCAAAATCTCAAGAGCCTGATAGGAATTTTCGGGTGCTTGTAAGAAATCTACGCTAGGACTCTGAAGCATCTTGGTAAAAATCCTCAGGATCCCGCTTAGAATTCTCAGGATCTCGCTTAGGGTTTCGCCTCAATATTGCTGAAAATTCTCAGGTCTCCGATGATAATTTTCAAAAAATCATTATTTTTAGGCTACCATTATCACTTACCGAATTCCTCAGGAAACCACCTTTTCAATATCTACAACATCTCGCCAGAACTACACAAAATACCACTAGAAAACCATTATCTCGCTAGGATTTCACAGTACGTCCTAGAAATCATAAGAGTTCATTGGGCATCAGATATTGGACATAATCTTCAATAACCAATTATACATTCTCAGGATTCCGCATAAACCCTCAGTGTCCGTTAAGAACTTGCACACATCTTCAAGAATACGTTGAAATTTCTGAGAAGTTCCCTAAAACCAATAATCCTCTAAGGTTTCTCCAGGGTAAGTTAGGAAACTCATAGACCCAGTTTGTAAGGATTCTAATGATTATTTAATGAGCCCCATATTCTCGATTAAAAATATTGTATAGAATGTAGGATCGTCTCTTAACAAATCTAACGTCTTACTTAATCTGTAGCAAATATGGAACGTAGCTCTAAATAGTTGCCGCAGAAAGATCAATATACACACTAATACTACAGACAAACTATTTAAACACTCTCAATCGTATTCATCGCACGTTTTACTGATGTTATTGACAATAAAATGTTGTTTGGGCTGTGTGCACATCTGTCATGGTGAGACGAAATTTATGATTAAAACTCTGTGAGTCATAGACTTCATGTTGCTCTTGTGTCAGTGCTTGTACTTTGTTCAAGTGCTCCAAATCTGAAGAAAAGGGGTTTTGGTAAGTGTATCACCTACTGGCAGACTATTGTGGGCTGGTCATTCAGTACGAATGTCTAAGAAAAAAGGTTTTTGGCTAGTTAAGATACTGATGGAGATTAATGGCCTCATGGAACATTTTGAATGTTTGACCAATGACCATCCCGAAGTAAATAGGCGCGTACGAGATCCCTTAGTAGTTGGCGGGATTTGAGGGAATATCGGCAAAAATAGAGCTCTGGAATGTAGTCGGTGTGTAGTTGACTTGCTATTCAAATGACTAAATCAGGAGATGAAATAATATTCACAAATATTTACAAATTTCAATGTTGAATACCATTGTTGCCAAAAACGGATCCCTTTTGTTGCCAAAATCGGGGGGTGCCAAAAATGGAGCATGCCGAAAACGGAGCATGCCAAAAACGGAATCCCACTGTAGAAATAATAAACCATAGAAGAAGAATGTCGCTGGCGTCGCTGTCGAAACATCTTTTGCTGCCGGAGAAAGGCGGGCTATAAATGTCAACGCGAAAATGTATGCAATTTGACACTTATGTACTCAACGTTTTTCTGAGCGAGAACAAAACGAACATCTGCGACATTCGTCCTCTATAGTTTTCTATCTCTATTGTTTTGGACGTCATAGATGATCAAAATTCTCCACCAAGCCTGTGCTCACCAGTCGGTTTCTAAAGCCAAGCTGCATGTCTAAACAAAATTTAATAAAAAATCGTAGGGCCCGTTTTGAAGTTACGCCCTTTTGATTGTATTTGTCCACAAATTCAAAGGAAATCTGAGATATTTAACTAGGTTCTCATTGGCCGTGATTACCAGAAGAAATATACCATCAAAGTTGGTTTGTTTAGCTATTTGTAATCTCTGGGTGGAGTTTTCGATGAGAAGAGAGGAAGAGAGAAGAGACGGAATTTGGAGTTACACCCTTTTGGAGGTGTAACCATTGAAAACACTAACTTCTAAAATAATATTTAGGCATTCTAATACCATTTAGCATGTTCAAATGTTTTTAATGACACACTGCACTTACGTGCCGCCAAAATTTTTCACAATCAACTGATTGTTCAAAGGCTCAAGTGCTATAAGGCATTACGGAACTAATTTCATCATGTAACCAAATTTGTGTTTGTAGTACAATATTATTTACCATGCATCTCATTGCTACATGTTGTATATCGAAGCGATAGTATACGTCAAAAATTACTTTCGGACTTAGGTTTTCGATTATGGGTAGCAGTGTATGGAATAAAATAAAATTAACGAGGTAGAAAGCAGCGATACAAAATGGAAGAAAATAATGCAATGTTCAAAACATCCGTCATTATTTTGTTCAATGGAATTTCAAAATCGTAGCACAGAGCTTAATTTTAAATGTTTATCTTCGACAGTTTGGAGAAGTTAGCTCCCAAGTATGATTTTTTTTCGATAGTGAAGGGTTATAACAGCTGGTGATTCTTAACTTCACAAGTACAGTTTGCGAGTTCATATAGAAATATTCAGTTTATGTAGGATTAAAACCATATTATTTATTATTATTTATTTATTATTATCTTTTTCATCTGACAGTAGTCTCCATGAATTCCCTTAAGACTAAAACCTAATTACTATTAATAAAACATTCTTGATCTTTCCAGCCTTCTTCTGAAGGAACTAGGCCTTTCTCCAAAATCAAACAAATTATCTACTAAAGAGAATGTTCGGACACATTATGGTAGGTAGACCAGCAGATAACCAATAGGGCCACGGAATAATTCAGGCCTTCCCGGTATTCAAAACTAGAATTTACGCAGAATTCACGAACAACTGTTTTTACCATAACGTGGCAATGTCATTCAAGGCAATTATATAGTTGGCACAATAGTATTCATCGTAATAGTGCGTTCAGAGTGATGACACTTGGGTTAATGACATTCGGTGGAATTGAATTCGGGGTTGAGGTATGGAGTGTTCTCTAGAGAGTTTTGATTTTTAAAGAAGACATGTAAAATTAAGAACTGCAAGTGTTATAACTTTTAAATCAACCAAATGTATGATTCTTTCTTTTCTTAAACGTATTTAAAGTATTGTGGCTTTCTCTTCACGAGTTGGCTTGAGAAAGGTGCTCTGCACAAACATCATTTTCTCTCCCTCACTCTTCCATAAAGCCTGTGAACAATAAGTCCCATACAAAATCAAACCATGATTCTTTCACTATTGTTTTTTTCCAGGACTCTTACGTGTTTGTGCAATCTAAAAAACCGGTAAAATTGTAGATTTGTGATAAACCGAAATGTAGTCATATATACAGGTATGTTCCGTTTTTATCAACACGATCAGTGATTCTCAGTTGACAAAAACGGAATAATTTTCTTAGACAAAATATTTTACAAATTTGAAATGAAAATTGTAGTTTTTCCAGGGTAATACACATTTTCATCATATAAATGCACAGTATTGATGTTTAGGAGGTGTAAGGAGCATTTAGATTATTCATTATTATAGGTTCGTAATGAAAGTTGAGTTGCAGTCCTATCAATAGGCTCCTAAAGCCCTGTCCCAATTTAAGTGCAAAAACTTAAGTTAAGGCCAAAAACACATGTTTACTATTTTTTTTTATGTTTTTCGTTTGTTTAAGTCCAAAAAACATTATTTTGTGTTTTTGTTAGATTTTGTCACACCCCTTGGCTTAAACTCAAATTTTGGGTGTATTTTGTTTTCCGTGTCCCTTCCGAAATGTCAGATAGGAACAACCCCAGTGTTAAAACTGAAAGCCCTGTGGTATTTTTGTCGACTAAGCAAGCGTCAAACATGATCAAAAGTGTCAAGATTCATTTATGGACCCAATTTTGAAATTAAAGTTTAAATATGATATTGCCGTTATTTGAGCGGGAGAAATTGCTAAATTAGGAGCAGTTACATGCTCTTACGTGTTATAAAATAAAAACAAGATTTCAACAAACATTTTAGGACCCTATTAATATGATTTTGTAATAAATCATTGATAGTTTTAGTTTTCTTGGTTAGAATTTCAATAAATGTTATAAGGTACCGTGGGGCAAGTGGGTAATGGAATTCACATAGTTGAGATTCTTCAAATTCTAGAGACTTTAAATTGAAACAAATGATGTCGTGTGTATTTTTTAGCTTGACTCCCATCAAATATAAGCAGCATGCTGAAATTGATTTTTATGAAAAATTAAAGAAAAAAATACAGACAAAGTTTTTGAAAAATGTCTCCCACTTTTGGGGCAAGTGAAAAGTTTACCGTTTTGAACAAGAAATTCAAAAACAAACAGTTATATTCCCGATTTCTATTAGCTTTAACATTTGTTAAGGCTTCCCAATGAACAATTACATAAGTAACATATAAAGAAAGAAAATGTTATTCTTTTTACTTGAATTTTCTTCCGTTCAGTTATGTTAGTTGAAATGATTCGACAACATTATAACTGCAACATTTCCAATATTAGTTCTTACATTATAGGACAGCAATTGCATTTCTGTTCTGTAGAATTTAGACCGCTCGTTATTTGTTTTTGAGAAAGTCGGATAACTCTTCGGGATAAATCAAACGGAATCCTTCAATAACGTATTTAGAATCTTTTTATGTAGATAGACCTATACCCCATTTTTATGTTTTGAACTAGCTTTACATAGACATTCCACGAGATATCCCTGTGTTCTCTAATATTGCAACTTTTCAGTCAACGTCTTCCTTTTAATTGGCTGCCCGAAGCAGACATATTAATATTGTAATGTTTGGCAACATCTTTTAGAGAAGTACCATGATTTCTAATAGCTTTTAACGCTTGAATATAGTGTTCCTTGAATTATCAGCACGTTATGTTTTTCTATGATAGTTGCGAACCATGTTTACTTATGGCTACTTAAAGAGAAAACACAAATTCAATCTCTAATGATAAACTTTTCACTTGCCCCACCTGATAAGAAAATTGACGGTGTTTAAATTTAGTTATTTTTAGGTCTACGTCGAATTCATTCTAAAACTTTTTGTATTGCAGTTTGAAACTGTCACAGAGGAAAACTAAGAAGTGGTACAGGAAATTATTTTACGCAACCTTTTCCCACTGAAAATATTAAAATAAGATTGTACGCCGCCAACTTGTTACGGAGTAACAGATGACAGGTTAACAATTGTTCGTCCTATTATGCAAAAATGGCTGAAAAATCTCAGAAATCTCTTACCTAACGTAATGTTCTCAATGGCCTCAAAGGTTTACGCATGAGTTTAAAACGTTAATTCACATATTCAGTAAAATATATCAATTGTTTTCACTTACCCCATTTACCCACTTGCCCCGCGGTACCTTATAGAATATTAAAACGATAATCACATAAATGTCCTTTACTTCACAAGTCATATTTGTAAAAATAACTACAAGGAAGTGTGGCAAGTTGATCATTGTTTTTATTAAGAAAGATTAAACAAGAAACAACTTTTTTCTACTGTTCATCCTCATCCTTCTGCTTCTTCTTCTTCTTTATGGCATTGCATCCCAACTGAGCAAGAGCCTTCTTCTCAGCTTAGTGTTCCTGTAAACACTTCCGCAGTTATAAACTGAGAGCTTTTTTGCCAAGGTACATTTTTTGAATTTTTGGCCACATCCGACTGATGATTAAATGTGAAGTTACGTTGAGAAAGTTTTGCAAATTGAAATGAATACTTACGGTTTCCTGTGCTTTGAATTGCCAAATTTAACAGTAAAATAATTGTGGGTGATCTTTCTTCTAAAGTTATTAATATCAACTTGAACAAGGATGCACTAATCGCCAATCTCAAACAGCCCACCATCGCCTTTTTTGCTTTACGTTAGACCACAAATAGACTGGCAATAAAATATCCTTAAGGTCTAGTTTTTGTTCAGTAAAAATAGTATTCAATACTAGTGGTCCCGTTCCCGTTCCCTTCAAACTTGTTGGAACACTTTACTAATGTAACAGTGAAATAATCATGTAATCAGGCCATTCATAAAAAAACACAAAAGTGTACAAACTCTAGAACAAGCATCACCAAATAAGAACTTTTTGGTAAGAAACTCTTCTGTAAAATTGTAAATCTGTTGGTATAAGATTCCTAAGTAACCTTTTAGTCTCCATGTTTCTGCTCAAGATCAAAATACCAGCAATGTTGGGAGGGCAACTAAATCTTCTACAGATTGCTTAGTTTTGTTGGACCTACCTCTTGAAACAGGATCTAATTAATGATGAAATTTGAAAATAAATTGCATGGCGCGTAAGAAATATCAGACCCCCTCTTCGCCCTACAAACTCTTATGTAATTAATGGACAGACCCTAATCACAAATTCCAGTTGTTGTTAGGACGTGGCCAAAGCAACTCTCTATTGTTGGTGGATGGGTCAATCTTGTCCAACAGACCAAGCTAAGTTTGAAAACTCCAATTGATTAGTGCATAAGAAGGAGTCAAACCTTATTGAATCGTATATGACTTGACACCTACCATGTATCGTAGATGCTCGATATTAGCATAATGTCGAAAATTCAACTCTAAGGCAATCAAAAAGCAATTCAATTGCTTCAAAATAAGTATTTAGTTTATGTTCTAAACATTTCGAAAATTTAAAAAAATCAATTTTTGTGTGTTGATAAAAACGGAATACTTTGTTGACGAAATCGGAGCGTGACAAAATCGGAACGTGATAAAAACGGATAATACCTGTACTACAAATGATCACAAAAGTATCAACAGTGGTATAGACATAGTTTGGCCAAAAGTGCATTACTCAGCATAAGTTCTGGAGCATTACAAAGTTAGCCAAAACAGCCAAGGGGGTAGCTAGTTGGGCTGTAACAATATTTTATGAATAATAATAATACAAAAATGGCTCCGTAATGCCTTATAGCGCTTGAGCATTTGGAAAAAAAAATTGTGAAAGACTTTGGCAGCATGTAAGTGCAATGTGTCATTGAAAACATTTGAACATGATCAACGGTATTAGAATGCCTAATTAGGGTAGAAGCACCGGTTTTAGCCATATGTCAGTTTTAGCCGTAGTGGATTATATACCGTATTACATAAACAATCAACATGAAACCTTTTGCGTTCAAAAGATCACATTCACACGATAGTGCTACACTCATTTTTTCGTCTGAATAGACCCAAAACATAAGAAAAACAATTAATTTTCCTTATAATTTTAACTCCCATACACCTAATTTGGCCAGGGTGCTCCTAATTTGGCCACTCTCATGAGAAATCAATGTAATTGGCCAATTTAGAAACCGAAGTTAAATCTCTGGCCAAAACTGGTTCTGGTGGCCTATATTGACCAACGAGATTTTCAAAGCGAAAAAATGGCTTTAGCTCAGTTTTGATATTTTCCATACATAATATGGATTGAAAGCTTGCATTTGACGTATTTGTAGTGTAAATACAGCTTCCCATATAATTTTTATTGACAATCTCTCTTAGACTGGCCAAAACCGGTACTTTTACCCTAATCTATTAAAAAATAGTGATTTTAATGGTTGCACCTCAAAAAGGGCGTAATTCCAAATTCCGTCAACCTTCTCATCCAAAACGCCGCTCAGACATTACAAATGTCCAGGGAATGAATCCTCAAAAAAATTAGAGAATCTATCACGTATCGCTCTCTGTAACTATCATAATATGCTGCACAAGCATTGCATAATTCGCTCTCTTTTGATTTTGAAGCACGATTAAAGCAAGCGAAAATAAACATTCCATCTGTTGCGGTCTATGATCGACAATGTATCGCAAGTTGTAACAAGTCTGATAAACAGGAGCTGCGAGCAAGTGCCCCAAAGAGAGAGCGATAATAAAATACATTTTTCTCGCTTGTTTTCCATTGGGGGTAGGTGTTTTACTTTACTGGCACGATAAACAATCCCTTAACTCCCGATAGCAATAGTGCCCTCCAGGTTTGGAGCTTGTTTAGAGGGGTTTTATCATGCGCTGCTATCCCCCCGTTCTGATCAGAGTTGTAGCAGTATACGATAAGCAGTCTCTCGAAAAGTGCTGCATGTTATGGTAGTAACAGAGAGCGATACGTGAGAGATTCTCTCAATTTTCTCAGGATTCAATCACTGATGCTGCACATTATGAGAGACTGCTTATCGTATACTGCTACAACTTTCATCAGATTGGGGGAATGGTAGTGCATGATAAAAACCCTCTAAACATGCTCCAAACCTGGGGGACACTATTGCTATTGGAAGTTCGTGGATTGTTTATCGTGCCAGTAAAGAAAAACACCTTTCCCCAACAGTAAACAAGCGAGAAAAATGGATTCTATCATCGCTCTTTCTTTGGGGCTCTCGTTCGCTGCTTCTATTTATCAGACTTGTTACAACTTGCGATACACTGACAATCGTAGACCGCAACAGATGGGATGTTTTTCTTTGCTTGATTTGATCGTGCTTCATACTCAAATGAGAGCGAATTCTGCAATGCCTGCAAATGTCTAAACAAACCTGCTTTGAACTAAATTTTGATGGTATATTTTTTCTGATAATCACGGCCAATGAAAACCCATTTAACTATATCAGATTTCCTTTCAATTTGTGGACTAATACAATCAAAAGGGCGTATCTTCAAAACGGACCCTACGATTCTTTCAAAAGTTTGCCCAGACATGCAGCTTGGCTATTGAAACTGATCCTTAATTTTTGGGTTTATCATTAAACTTTGCCCCAAATATTTGCTGCCTGTCAAGTTTCTACGGTAAAAAAAGGAAATAGGTTTTTGGTGTTATTCAGAATTTATGTTTTTTTTTTTAATTCTTCATGATAACAAATAAAATATTTTTTCAGTGTATATTTTTTTATTGTTATCAAAACGGCTTAATACAACTTCTCCAAATATCGCAAAAAAAACCCATGGGACATTTTTGAAGTTATTCTTGAATCAAAATGATCTGTGATTTATCTATTGGTAATCAAAAGTGAGGATAGGTTGCGAAATTTTTTTTTTAATTGAAATGCATATTTACGGTTTTCTATGCCTTAAATTGCAAAAATCTTCTCAGATAAATTATTGTGGTGATTTTTCTTCCAATGTTATCACTAGAAATTTTGATTAAGATACACTAATCCCTATTCTAGAAGAGCGTCATCTACACATTTTGGCTTTGCGTTAGATCACCAATGGAAAATACTTATTATATTAAATTGATAAAATACGTAAAAAATAGAGCAATTTTCAAATTATTTCGTACTTTGTACTCAGCCGAATTCATACATTTATTGGTTTCACATTGTTATTACAATAAAACCGCGTCAAAATTCCACTCAGATATATAAGGCAGCATATTGTTGAAATACAAAAACTTTTTGTTGCATAAAGATGGTGTAGCTCACTTGCCCCGCACTCCGCTAGTGAGTGGATTCGTCGGTGGCCCTGGCAAGTTGACCACATCACAGAGAAAACTGAAACAGAGGAGATCCTTCTTGTCTCGCGTCTCGCTTTGGTTTAGGAATTATTGATGATTGCTTGATTGATTGATGATTGATGATTGATTGATGATATGTAGAGGTAGTCACACATCGCTTCGCAGCAGCCACAATGTCTCAGAATAAGAAAACAGCTCGCGAAGTTTACTACTTACTGGATATGAGTTTCGACGAATGGTTCTCTTGTAATTATTAGAAAATTATTTCAGTTGAGAAACGTATTTTTGTCTTACTATGAATGTTTACATCAAATAATGATTAAGTGTTGTTATAAATCCGTTACAAAATATAAAGTTAAAAAAACAATCATTGTAATAACAAAATTATATCTACTTTAATTATTTTTAGCTGTTATTGATAGAACTGTGTTATGTGATTCTAGTTGGAATACGTCATCTTGAAGAATTTCAGCTATTTTGGGTCTAGTACTCGGAAGATAGGTCATCACATGTGCCCGTGTGTGTGTGTGATGACGGGCGCGACAAAAGATTAATGAAGCGGCTATAATAGATTCCATTCACACGTCACAGAGTGCGATAATAGCCTATACCTACTAACCTTTAGAGGGGCAAGCCGCTTGAGATAAGATACCGAGCGGATGTCATCCGTCCACTTAGCAAAACTGACACGAGAAATAGCAAATTAATTTATAGCACCCGAAGTGATGGATGATAACAACGAGTGATTGTGACAAATGTTTGCTAGTATAGGTGTTTGGCACACATGTGGGGTTCTATGGTGTAATGGTTAGCACTTTGGACTCTGAATCCAACGATCCGAGTTCAAATCTCGGTAGAACCTGTGTGACTTTTTTTTTATTCTAGCATCCTAAACGATTTTACGGATACCTAGATACCAGCTTTAACTCATCCCGTTTTTATGACCTATGGTTAATAGAAACCGAACGATATACGGTTCTAAAAAAAAGGCCGTTAGCCTAAAAGACTCCAATCAGAATCGTAGGTTGCCAAAAGCGTCGTTTGGTAGAAACAATTTTAAGGGTTTATTCACAAATTTCATTAAGCTGAAGGGGGTGGGTGGGTGTCCTCACGATGTTACGGCTAATACAAAATTTGTAGAATATTCATACAAAAAGCGTTACGAAGGAGGGTGTAAAAAATAGTCATTTTCGGCATTATGAATAATGTGAATAAACTCAAGAGTCGATCTTTTGACTATTTTTTTTTTCTTTATAGGGTAACGGTCGTATTTTGGATCCCCTAAGGAAGTGATTTTAGTTTTTTGTAAACAAGTAAAAGTACATGCCAAAGTAGGATCCAATACATCGAAAATATTCGAATAGTCCTTATTTCCAAATGGCATGCGAATTGAGTTGGTCTTTCGATTTAAAGAGATAAATTTGCAGGAAAATGGCCCAGGGGGTCCAAAATAAATAGAGGTTCACCCTAATTCTTTTGTAGTTAGTTGTCAATATCGGTCCTTCTTCGTAGTTATATGACTAATACTAATATGAAACATTACCTGCCAAAATCGTTAGAGCAATGGATCATTGAAGGTAGTTTTTGTCAGAGCACGCCGCATCAAAACAAAGGCGCCACTGTATATGGGATTTAACATTGTGACAGCATTGCTGTTCTGTCAAACACACAAGGCTACGGTGGCACTATCTATGCTTTCCGTTGTGGCCGTTTTGGTTATTTTAATGATCCATTCTTACGTAATTTCTCAAGATTGAGAGGCTCTCTTTGTTTATTTTCTCTTCAATCAATAACAGAGCCACATTAATCTGTGACCACATTACCGCTTCTGTTGTGTGTGTGTGTGTGTTTATTTTTTGTATGGAACGCTAACCAAGGACATTGTTTTTCGATCTATAGTGAAAAACTTCCCAAAAGCTTTTGCTTTGCAAAAGTATTGCATTGTTATAATCCAAAGAGAGCGAGATGTTGTTGTTGTTTGAGAGGGACTTTAAGCCAAAGGTCATTCGTCCTTTATCAAGAGAGCGAGATAGGAGAGAATCTCTCATAGTTAGATAGGTCCTTTTGAAAATTTACGCGAGAATTCTTGCTAAAACTAGGCCGCCATCGGCACACATCGTTAGAATTCCAATTTTATGTCACTGATCACTATAGTATATGCAAGTATATGCTATTCGTGATCAAACGTCAACATCCCACCGCAAAATCGCTAGTGTTTGGAGGTGATTTTAACCTCCAAATTGCCAAATAACCTCAAAATCATCACCTCCGAGTTAGTTCTAATAACCTACGTTATATGAAATATGGTGGCGCGTCGATCGTTGCAAGTTTATCGTTTAACAGTTAATAGATAAAGGATGGTTGTGTCGGTTTACTCAAATTAGGCATTGCACGGCAAAATTCTCTCTCTTGCACTTTTCAATAAAACTTGAAAACAATGGTGCCAGTATCTGCCAACTTTGACAGGTATTGGAACCGTTGTTTTCAGATTTCGCGAAGGAGGGAAAGAGAGCGGTTTTCTGATGACGTCACCGTGCAATGGGCAATTGGTAGATCCCTCGTCTGCCAACTAGCTAATAGGGATGTCGCAAAATCTCAATAATCGATTACAGCCTTAGAATGTCGATAATCAATAAGGAATAATCGACCAGTATTAACCGATTAATCGAATTAATCGACCTTGTTTTCTATTGATATGAGTTCTTGCTTCTTAATTCATCACTATAAAAACTGATTAATCCTCAAGCAGCTCCCATTTTACCTAAATTCAATCAAAATACAATTTCAAACATTATGCCCAATAAATAAATTCTAGTAGAGACGGGTTTTTAGACCACGATGAAATTCCTTCGAAATTATATGTACAAAACCTATCCTCAAACCATGAAGAGGTGATTCAGTAAATTGTTCCTAGATGTTCTTTACATTTATTCCAAACTAAGTTGATTTTAAGTTTATTATGGATAAATAACGATTAACGTTAACGATTATACCGTGTAAATAATCAGCAAGAATTCTGCAGCAAATCTCTCTCTTCATTTTACTGATGATTTCAATAATGGAATCTTCTTAACTACTACTAGAATTGACCCATTTATGCAGAACATACATGAACCTCGAGTTTTGTAGAAAACCTCTGCTTCGCTTCTTTAGCGATTTTCATGAAACATATTCAGAATTGAGCCGAAATATTGCAGAACACAAAATGATACTATAATTGAGAACATAGTTTTAAGCTGATAATTGTTATTATGCTGGTTCAGATTTTCGTGCAACTATCGATGCTCTCCCTGCCTTTCCATGGTATATTGTCCTTTCCGTGGATTCCCCATAAGGTTCGATTCACCTCTGATCACACGGAGTCTTGCATTATTGACCTAACTTTTGCGATAGTTGTTTTACCATGCCTGGATACGATTGTTACAAGCATATTATCGATACTTCGAAACTAACAGTGTAGATTGGTCAGTCACTTTTGCTTTTGTTTCTGTCTTCCATCAAATGTATAATTCTATAGGGTCCTAAACTGTCCATAAAAGCATAACTGTCCCATATAGGTTTTCGAACCAACACCTTTTTTCGTCGCAACATTCATGTTTTAATTTATAATTTACTGTACATGTAAAAATTGTTTGAAAATTTTGTGAACAAATATGAGGTTGGTGCAACAATAGTATCTATATGAACTTTCAATCCGAATACCAACTGCAGAAAGTGAATTGTGTTCAAGATTATATTTTTTGATGATCAATAGAAGCAAAATGAGTTATCTGTGCAGTGATGCTAAATGGAAATTGCATGCAGAAATGTACTAGAATATTATAGGCATTTGTATGAGAAGACAAACTTTGAAACTTTTAGTGATATTTTCTTAATGCTTACCAATTCCATATGGGACAGTTATGTTTTTATGGGTTGTAAAGCCCTGTGTCAATTTTAGTGCCAAACGCTTAAGTTTAAGACCAAAAAAACATGTTTAATCAATTTTTTAATGTTTTTCGTTTGTTTAAGTCCAAAAAACATTTTTTTAGATTTTGTCACACTTGTTGGCTTAAACTCATGTTTTGGGTGTATTTTGTTTTCCGTGTCCCTTTCGAAATGTCAGATAGGAACAACCCCAGTGTTAAAACTTAAACCCCTGTGGTGTTTTTGTCGATTTAGCAAACGTCAAACATGATCAATCCATTAGTCTGCGCATATGTCAACTCGTGAATATGGTTGGCAGCGACGGGGCATTTCAAAAATAGGAACTTTGAAAAATGACCAGTAAGAAACCAAATAAAAATCAAAACGAGACAAATAAGAGGCTTAACAGGAATTGAGAAAACAAAAAGAAACGTAACCGGAAGCAGGAGATAAAAGTTTGGTTCCTCATAAAATATGAGCTAAATTTTGTTAAAGAATACTTCAAAGAGCTTTCTGAGAATTCCTCATGCCATTAGAACAATATTACTTATTGTATTACTGATTGTATATCTTTATTATCTTCTTCATGGATTTTATCATAAATTCATTTGAGTATTTTTTTTCAAAGCGCTATTCTAATTCCAAAAATATTTAGTGATTTTTGCACAGACTTCCAGAAGAATTCTTTCATGATTTTTTTGACCTGACTTTAAGAACGCAATCTGGTATTTCTCTGGCTATAATTACAAAAAGCACATAAGAAATACCTCTGAAGATTCTTCCAGCATTTGTGTAAGAAAGTCTTAAGTTCTCCAGGAATCAATCCTATTTTTTTTCATATTTTTCGTTATGACTTCCAACGAGATTCCCGCTTAGAACATCTAACCTATATTTTTGAAAAATATCTCCATGGATATCTTAGGATTTTCTGCAGACTTGTCGTTCAGGGAATAAATATGTTGACGATAATTTCAAGAATTACTCCAGAAATTCCTCCTAAATATTTAATGAAATTTCTCTAGAAGTTATTCGAGGAAATTTCCAAAGCATTTACAGACATTCGTTTAGAGATGTCTCCAGAGAAATGTCAAAGAAATTTTTCAAAATTTTTTAGATAAACTCTGGGTTGATCTTCTAAAGTTACCTCTGATTACACTTTTGTAAATTCTAAAGTTACCGTTGATGAAATCTAAAAGGATAACAAAAGAACATCGGATGGAAATTTGTGTTTAAATGGTTCAAGGAACTACTAAAATAATTTAAGTAGTGCTCACTGGTGTGAAACCATCGAATCAATCATGATAAATAATTCGAGAAGTGTTTTTAAGATTAGGAGGAGTAATTCTAAATTAAGAACAACTCCTCCAGAAGTATTTACACAAAATTTCACTTTATCCTTTTTGAGATTAATTCAAGAATGTTTTCAAATTCCTTCGTGCATAATACAATGATTTGTTTCAGATATTTTTCCAGAAACTTTTCAAGCATTTCATCTCAGGCTTCTTCAATATTTCTGCCGGACATTTTTTCTGGGATTCATTGAAAAATCTCTCGAAATTTTCAAGTAATTTCTACAGTAATACAACAAAGGAAGGCTGTTCCTGAAATCTCTCCAGAGACGCCTGCATGAATTCTTCAAGAGATTCCTTTTGGAATACATTCAAGTATTCCTCCAGAGGTTAATCCAGAAATTCGTTCCAATGTTTCCCCCAAGCATTTTTTGTCAGAAGATTTCAGGAATTCTGCTAGGCATTATTCAAGTTGGCTCCCCTTTGATTCCAAACAATGTCTTTCAACGATTTTCCTATGAATTCATTTTGGGATTCCTCCTGTAGGAATTTCAAAAAGTCTTCCAGGGTTTCCTCGATAAATTGACTTTTGAACGGGAGAGGATTTTTTGAAAGAATCCTTTAGAAAAAATCCTAGAAAAATTCAAGAAAAATCCGTTGGTGGAATTCATGGAAGATTTCCTGATACTGGTAATACACATGAAGGATACCGCAGCGAAGTAGGACTGTGCGAGTAGGAATTCATGAGAGTTCTTTTTTGTAGAATTTTCTGTGGGAATCATGGGCGGAATTGATAGAAGAATCTTTGGAGAATTCTTTGAGGAATCCCTCTATTTGAGATCTATTCGATGTTTCTTTTAGAAAATGTTGTCGGAGTTCTAGAAGAATTCATGAAGATATCTTTGAAGGAATTTATGGAAGTAGAACTCCTGTAGGATCTCCTGGCGATGTCTCTTAAGAAATTTTTGATAGATAGCTTGAAATAATTTTTTGAATAGATTCTTGGAGGCTTCTTGGATGTAGAAATTAATTTAAGAATCACGAAGGAATTCAGAGAGGATCTCATAAGGGAATTCCTAAAACTATATCTAAAAACAACATGAAAGGATCTAATTTTGAGCGTTCCTATAGAACTCTCAGAGACATTAACAGGGATTATTCAGCTATAGATATTCCTAGAAAAATCATAGCAGTGCAATTCCTGGGGCAGTTTGCACTAATTTGTGGAGAAATACATGCAAGCATACTAATTTGAAAATTCCTGCATAAACTGCCTGTAGAATCACAAGAGAAATCTCAAAAAAAAAAAAAATCATTCGATACATGGAAAAAAATCTGGAGAAATATCTGAACCGATTCTAAGAATCCTGTTCTTATTGGTCGCAGGCTTTACGTTCTTATACTTTTGGAAAACAAAATCGTGAATTTCGATCTATCTTTGAGTTTTGTTATACAGCTGTCCTGATTTGGCAGGATCGAATCCGGCTGTGGCTCTGGGTCTAGCTATAACCTATTTTATGTTTGCTTTATGGCATGACGTCTTTTTAAATGTGAATAAAAAAATAGATTTTGAGCTGTTGAATAATGGACTTTGGAAAGACTATGTGCTACGCATTTTTTTTTCTAGCTGACGATCTCGAAAAAAGACAATTTAGAATAAACTCATAGAGAATACCAAAACGAGAACTGCGAAGAGCATATTTCGTGGTTTAGGATCGCCAATGCGATATTTTTTCGCATAAAGCACAGTATTTTGGAGGCAAACATCACTGTAGCTTAAATTTGACATTTCCATGCTATAATCGACAAATCAAGCGAGTGCTAGAATAAGGGCGTAAGTCGCATGTTCGATTTCTCTTCATCGATCATCTCTTCTTTGGATTAAAGTGACAATATGCAAGTTTGTTAGCATTTTTCACTTCAGACCGCTTGGCAGTGATGTAATTTTGCGCCCTGAAGTGAAAAAATGCTGGCAAACTTTCATCTTGTCACCTTTATTCGCAGAAGAGAGGATCGTTGAAGATAAATTGATCATGTTACTTACGCCTTTATTCTAACACATGCTTGAAAAAATCGACCTCAGTTAATCGATTATCTCGATCATTGAGCGAGACAGGTATCGATGAAAAATTAATCGATTAGTGAGTTGATTAATTCGATTAATTTGCGACATCCCTACTAGCTAAACGGTTTGCGAAAAATCCCATTATTTGATAAATATTATTATGGTAACATCTTCGACAAAGTTGTGCAGTGGCTGAAGGGCTAGTCTAGGACTAGTTAGAATTAATCTTTTGTTCTGCGTATATTTCAGGACCCTGACCATTTAGAAAGATGGCGTCTTTGGCAAAGTTGCTCAGTAAGTCAAGGGATATCATTGTTGGAGCTAGGTGGTTCAACATTTTGAAACCAGGTGGCGTCACTGTTCAAGTTCACTTTTGTTTTATAGATATGTTAGGAGTCTTATCACTTATGAGGTGGCGTCTTCGGCAAAGGTGTTCAGTAGCTCAAAGGTTATTTTTATTCGAGCTAGGAGATTTGCAATTTTGCCACCAGGTAACGCTTGTTGGCGTGAAACTTTTGTTTTGCGAATATCTCAGGTTTAGATTGTAGTATAGAAAGCACAAATTAACTTTTTTGATTGGCCTGCTAATCGTATGCTTAACTACATAATACTCATCGTCCTGCTATACACATCTCTGGTTGATTACGTCTTTGTCGATTTAAAGCCAGATATGCTTCATAAATTTATGAATTATAGCCCGGAGCGTTTGGGATTTAGACACTCCATCGATGGGTAGATCCGGCAGATTTCCACTGACAACAGCGACGACGACAAAGAGGATTTCATCGATAACATCTACCGTACATGTGTTGGCTAAAGGTACTTAATATCGCAATCGGATATTCTGCTTTTGCTGGCTCGCTTTTGCTTATTTCTGCTCCGGATCAACAGGAGAAATATTGAAAACGGATGAAATATTCATGAAGTGTACTTTTTATCCGCATACATATGGCTTTGTCATGTAGAAAGTGAGGCAGAAAGCCACCCTGTTCGGAACAGGGTCGATTCTCCAATGTTGAACTACAAGGGCCAATTGGATTCACTTGATTAAAGCATCAGTCAAAAACCAACTCGTAGGCAGCAGATGAATTTTGTTCAATCAAAAGGCGTCAGCGTGAAGCTTGCTTTATCCAGTTAACGTGCGACTACAGTATTACCATCCCCACAACCGAAATTCCGGGTACAGACTAGAACGAGTGGTCCATTTTTCACTCTTTCTGCGTTGGCTCTCACTTTTTATTCATTTATTTATGAAGAATGCTCCTTCCACAGTACACGGAGCATTTGGCATCATTCGAGCGTTTTATTTGACTCCTTGAACTCTTGGAAGTCTCCCCGTCCAATGAACTGTCGGAAACTGGAATCCATATTTCAACAACAATACTGTACAAACACTCTGTTGCCCCTCTTTCTCCCTTCGACGACCGCCACATGGGCGTAGCTAAGGGGGGATAATGGAAAATCAACTAGTTTCAAAGATTGATAATTTGCTTTAATTTTCCAAACAATGATATTTTTTTTGTAATTCTTGGAGTCCAACTAAAACTTTTGCTACGAATCTTGTGTTAGAATTTTTCAAAGATTTTCTCCAGGAATCCTGTTTTTTTTTAAAGATTTTGTAGAGTTCTCCAAACAATCAGACTTTTGAATCATTAGACAATTTAAAATGCAATGGAGGAATCTGTTATGGAACTTAGAAGGTTCATGAAAAGAATTTGCCAAGTTATCTTAACATGAAATATTCCAGAAATTATTTGAAGAGTTTGTAAGCATTATGACAAGAGACAAATTTGTAAAGATATTTTTCCTTAGCTTTCCTTCAAGGTGTTTGGAAACCTTTGAACTTCCCAAACAAAGAAATTTTCGGTGATTTTCTGGAAGGTTCTTAGAGATATTCATAAACAAAAAAAACAAGTTTTGCTAAGGGCTCGTTGGAGATGCTCGAGGTACTCCTGAAACGAGTTCTTCATAAATAACTCCTGAATTTGTTTTAGATATCGTTCCTGGGAGTACCTCGAATATCTCCATTGAGTCCTTAGCAATACCTCGGCAGTAAGATATTTATTGAGAATGCTTCTATGAATATTTCCATAAGTTCATCCGTGTTTGAAATTCTCCGAGAATTTCTATTGAATCTCTAGCAAAATTTCAAAAAGATTTATTTTCAAGACTCCTTCAAGACTTAACCAATGGGTATCCTGGCAGACCTGTTTCAAAACTTTCTTCAAAGCACAATAAATTGCTTCACGAATAGTTTAAAGAATTCTAAGATGGCATCTAGGTACGGGAATAGAGTGCTTCGGAAAGCCCAAACAGGACGCTTCGTTTTCGGGACGTCGAGAAATTTTGCTGTTCACGCTGTGTGAGTGTGAAAAGATATTTGTGTTTAATCGAGGATGGATTACCAACTGGTGAGCTCGTTTCATGCTTATGATAACACATTTTTTAATGAAAGCGTTACTTTTATGTAATATTCAAACAAACATTGTATGATTCGTCACTACAAATGTCGGCATTATTCCTATTTCATATAATTAAAAATATACACATATATTTTTCTCTTTTTGCCATTAAGAAAAAAATCTTTTGAATGGTTCGACGTTATATATGTTGACGTATTTTTTTAAATCTTCTACCAATATCTTCTCGATACAAAAATATAAAACTAGCTTTAAGTATAAGCCGTATTTTTCCTCCTTATCCATGGATCGCATCACTGATCAAAGGTGACTCCCAGATCTTTTCCTCCCTCATTAATAAACACCCTTTCCGTGGTGATTGTGGAGATGCAGAGGTATTCTCGGTCTCTAGAAGCAACAATCATTGCACTCTAACATTCATTCCCCATCCCAACTGACTGCAACGACTTGGCCGGCGCCGTTATTGATCAATAATATTAGATCTGCTAAAATTGCACTTCGATAGTAATCGGAAACTCCCATCCCTTATTAATTTGGATCGTAGTGCAATTCTTACCAGTTACGATTAATCACGGAGTAGTAACCATTGACATGTGCAGTCAGTCTATGCTATGCTATGCTAAGATGGCACCTAGCTATGGGAATAATTCTGCATATTTTTCAATTAAATTCTTCATGCATTCCCTCTCGAACTCAGTTAGGAATCACTCTAAGATTTTTCCTTTTATTTCTTGTAAAGTTCGTTGTTTTTTCTTCAGATATATTCAGCGATTCCTCAAATTTCTCCTGATAACTCTCTCGAGATTCCGTCATGAACTTTTTCAAAGATACCACCAAAAAGCTTTTTTCTTGAAATTAACTTTGAAAATTTTTGATGGAATACAGCCTTGTTCGGAGATATATCTCTGGGAACTTTCTTACCAAATTTAACAAATTTTCCATTTTGAATTCTTACAAAAGTTACACCAAACTAAATGCTTTCAAATAAATTCTAAGAAATTTAACCTGAAGCTATTGAATTTTTCATATACGAATCATCTCAGATTTTTTAGGAAGTATTCAATGCAGGGATTCTTCCCGAGACTTGTCTTGAATTATTTTGAAATACTGGATTTCTTCAGAAAAGCCTTTTTGAGATTCTGCAAGGAAGTTTGCAGAATACCTCAGATAAAAGGTATTCGATTAGTACATTGTTTCAAGCATTCCTTCTGGGATTTGTAGGAACTAATTTGTCACAATAATAGGTTGCCTGGAGATTCCTGCTGGAATTTCTCCAAGCAATTCTCTAGGATTCCATTCATTGATATTTCCAAAAATTTAATCTAGAAAATATCAAAGAAGTTTAAGCAAAGATTTCATGAATCTTAAAGACATCCTTCGGAATACATTTCAGGTATTTAATTAGAAGTACCATTAGTTTTATTTTTTAATATTCAGAAATTATAGCATACACATCTAATAGGGTCCTTTAATTTGTAATGAAATCTTGTTTCTATTTGAAAACACGAAAATGACCATGACAATTTTTCCTGTTCAAATAACGGCAATATCACATTTAAAATTGACCTTAAAAAATTAGGTCTACATTTGAACCACTTTTGATTATGTTTGACATTCACTTAGCCTAAAAAACGCTACAGAGGCTCAACTTTTTAACACTGGGGTTGTTTTGACATTTCGGGAGGAACACGAAAACCAAGATACACCCAAAATTTGAGTTCAAACCAAGGAGTGTGACAAAATCTCAAAAATCAGAAACAAAAGTTTTTTTGGCCAAAAATTGACGAAAAGCATTCAAAAATTGAGTAAACATGTGTTTCTGGCCTAAACTTAAAGGTTTGATACTAAAATTGGGACAAGGCTTTTGATTCTATTGAAACTCTATATGAGCAATTCTCGCTGAAACCAGGCCGCCATCGGCACCCATCGTTAGAATTCCAATTTTATGTCACTGATCGCTAGTTTTCGATAAAACTTAAGGTGATTATAAAACGAAGCCAAACTTTGAATTTTCAAGTGCACAAGACAGGAGATTCTGACAACAGTTCGCGTTGAAAACCAATCAAATTGTTTGCTTGCTGGTGGTCACCAATGGGATAAATTTTCAACGCAGAGCGCTGTTTGGTTCTCAAGACTTTTGCTCTTCAAAATTTGAGTTGTGGCTTCGTTTTATAATAACCTTAAGGGTGGTCCTTTCGGTTTTCTCAAATTGGTGGACCCCTCGTACGCCAGCTAGCTAAACAGTTTGCGAAAAAGACCATTTTTTGATAAATCTATATCTGATGTTCTACGATTTTGACGTATATGGCGAGTGCAATCAATGCAAACATCAATTTTTGTACTACAAAAATACAAGTTTTCAATCATTGGTGTATTATTCGAGTCAGATGAAGAATAGGAGTATTATTTTGAGTGAAAAAATCTGGCGGCCATCTTGGATTTTGACGCCATCTTGATTTTAAGTAGTAGAATGAGTTTTCACCTTGTTAGCACTCAATATGTTAAATTTGAATGCTACCGTTACACTTACTCTCCTTCTTTTCTTGGAGGAAACTCCGTAGGAATTTTAAGAGGCCCAGAACGCATCTCTGGAGAATTTGCAAGGGGAATCTCTATGTGATTGCCTGTAGAAATCCTTGGAATGATTCATGTGGCAACTTTCCCGTAGGAATGCCTGAGATAATTCCTTACGGCAATTGGGTCCTAAAATGTTTAATGAATTCTTGTTTTTATTTAATAATACGAAAGAGCATGTTATTGCAACTACTTAAGCAAGTTTTCCAGCTCAAATAACGGCTATAACATTTTTAAATTTCAATTTTAAAAATGGTTCCAAATATGAACCTTGACACTTGTGATCTTGTTTGACATTCACTTTTTCGATAAAAATGCCACAGGACACATAGTTTTAACACTGGGGTTGTTCCTATCTGACATTTCGAAAGGGACACGGAAAACAAAATATATCCAACATTTGAGTATAAACCAAAGGGTGTGACAAAATCTCAAAAATCATAGAAAAATGTTTTTTGTACTTAAACCAATGAAAATCATTTAAAAATTGAGTAAACATGTGTTTCTGCCCTAAACTGAAGCGTTTGGTACTAAAATTAAGACAGGGCTTTAGAACCCTATTCTTGGTGAATTCCTGTAGGAATTCATGAAGTTATTTCCTGTAGAATCCCTAGATGAATTTCTGGTGGAATCTCCGGAAGAATTTTTGCTAGAATTCCTGAATGAACTCGCAAGAATAATTCTTAAAGTAATCTCGATAAATCACTGAGGAAATTCTATTGAAATTATGAAGACAATCTGAAGTAATCCTTGAAGAAATGGAAAATCTCTACAATAATTTCTGACATAGTTGCCTGAGAAATCCTTGGACAAACTTCTGGTGAAATCTCAGTAAAGATTTTACTGGAGGAATCTATAAAGGAATCATTGGAGGCATTCCGGCAGAAACTCTTGGCGGAGTCGCTAGAAAAATCCCTGTAGAAATATCCATGCAAATATTCCTGGAATAATTCTTGGTGGAATCTCTGGGAGAACTCCTGGCATAATTTCTAAACGAATTGCTGAAGGTATTTATGAGGCCCCATCGGAACCGGTCTAGAAAATCTGGTAGCAAACAAAAGTTCTTCCTGGAGAAATCTCTGGCAAAACTGCTAGTGAAATTTCTACAGAGATTTCCTTGGGAATTTCTTCATAGGCTTCTGTAACAATTTCTCCAGGGATTCTTCCGGGACTTTAACCGGGGATTACTCTAGAGGAAACTGCGGAGGAAAACCAGAAGGAATTTCTATTATTTTTGATGATCCCTTGAGGAATCCCTGGGTGAATCTTCGTAGGAATTTCTAGAGCAATTCTTGGAGGAATCCCTGGATCGTAACTCTGAAAAAAAAATGCAAGAGGAATCCCTGGAGAATTATCTGTGATAATCTTTGGAATCATTCATGTAGCGATTCCTGCAGGGATCCCTGCGAGTCCCTAGAAAGTTACCTGAGAAACCCTTGGACAACTTCATGGAGAAATCTCAGTAAAGATTTTATTGGATGAATCTATGGAGGTTCATTGGAGGCATTCCGGCAAAAAACTCCTGGCGGATCTTTTGGATCTCCTGCAATCATTCCTGGAATAATCCTTGGTGGAATTTTCTGGAAGAACTCCTGGTAAAATTCCTAAACGAAATGCTGAAGGTATTCCTGAGGTCCTATCGGAACCGGTCTAGAAAATCTGGTAGCAAACAAAAGTTCTTCCTGGAGGAATCTCTGGAAAAACTGCTAGTGAAATGCCTGGAGAAATCGCTGTAGGAATTACGATGAGTAATATCTTTTAGGAATCTTCAAAATAATTTGTGGAGAGATTTCTGGAAGAGTCTCTGAAGATATTTCGAGAGGAGTTCTTGAAGAAATCTCAGGAGGGTTCCTTGGAGGATTTACTGGAGTCCTATTTGAACTGGTCTCAAAATTTCTCCATCAAGCGTCTCTAAGTCATGGGTCTATTATGACCCTTAAGGTGAAGGTGAATCGAAGCCAAAGTTCAAATTTTCAAGAGCACGGATCTGGAGAACCAAACTTCCGTCTAAGCTGAAAACTTAATCGATTAATCACTAGCTGGTGGTGACCAATCGATTAGGTTTTCAGCTCAAACGGATGTTTGGTTCTCCAGATCCGTGCTCTTGAAAATTTGAACTTTGGCTTCGATTCATCTTCACCTTAATGCATATTGTGTCACTTCTGTAGCGCCGCTCCTGGAGGTCGCTGAAAGCTTCTTTACCGTGCCGATTGGCCAAAAATGACCCCAATGCACAAGGAAGGTAAAATATGAAGCTTGGACTCGGAAAAATGCGACATTTTAGGTTTTGGGTGTAATTTTTTATCGCATGGGTTAATACGTGGATAAAAATGAAAGGGTAATACTAGTTTAGAGTGTTTTGTTTATGTGTGCAAAATTTGTTCGCGATCTGTCAAGTAGTTTTCAAGATGCATTCGAAACAAGAAGAGCTAAGCCAGAAAATTTTGGGCACGGTGATCGATAATTCTGGTCAGTCACACAGATGGATCGGTAAAAGCCTTGGAATCCACCATTTCACCGTGTTCCGCGTTGTGAAGATATTCCAGGTGACGAAGACCATCGAGCGGCGAGCTGGAAGCGGCCGAAAATCGAAAACGGATTACTCAGAGAAGGTGCGGAAGATAAGTACTTTAAGAATAACCCGAACTTTTCCACCCGAGACGTGGTCAATTCTTAGAAGTGGTTCGTCCAGAAGACCATGAAGCGGGCTGGGCTACGTGTTTTCAAGGTCAGGAAGGCGCCAAACCGGACTGTCAAGCAAAACACGGTGGCCAAATTGCGTGCGCGGAAGCTGTACCATGAGTGGTTGGTCAAGCAAGGCTGTCTCGTCATGGACGACGAGACATACATTAAGGCGGACACCAAACAAATCCCCTGGCTCAAATTTTTAGTCGGTACGTCCCGCATGAAGATTCCGGAAAAGTTCCGGAGGAGAAAGATGGACAAATTCGCAAACAAGTAACTGTCGTGGCAGGCGTTCTGCGAGTGTGGACGATACAGCAAGCTTTTCGTTTAAACCGGCACCATAAACGGGCAGAATTATCGAGAGAACCCGCCAAATACACCAGAACTTCGCCAGATCGAAAAGTTTTGGGCGATAATGAAGAAAGTTGAAGAAAAAAGGAGAAAAAGTATCCGATTTATTGGTGATTGGTGATCATTTTTATGTGCCTCATTTTTTTCAAGTTCAGTCTTTATTGTGAGAGTTTTCTAATTATGAAACAGTTTGTGGGTTCAACTCAATATTTTTGAGATTGTTATAAATTTTTGCGACTCCATTTCGATACACTCCTTAATTCAACGTTTCTGCGAAAAATTCCTGGCTACGCTCATGGCCCTTCCACGTAGAGGATGCTGTGAGGGAGCCATTGTCGAACAGTGGCGAGGCGACGACGAGGCCGGGACTAATATTCAAATGGAGTTCCTCTCGACTCGACCCCGGTGGACAGTCCGAAAAGGCAGCCTGCGTGGCGACCTTTTCCCATGCTCTCACCTGGATGAAACAAAGCGAAACGGGCCATTCACGGCGGCAGGTCGCAATTCGTTAACCGACGAACCGTGCTCGTTGGCGAGATGGTCGGCATTGTCCCTATTATCTGGTACACACGTGTCGACCCATCCCCCGCAAGCTTAGTGGGGCCCCGGCGCTTTCACAGGCAGAGGCAGCCAACAACGGATCCAAAAGTTCAAACGGAACGAATAAAACATTTGCTCTTACATATGTTCCACGCATAATTTATTCATGTCCAAGCCGAAGAGTTGAGTAGGTACGCAATGTTCATACACAGGCAGGCAGAAGCGCGTGGCATTACGAAGCCTACAACATTTCTGCCGTACAGAACAACGTGTAGTAGCAGTGGCGGCAGCGGACTGTAATTTCGATGTAATGTGGGGCCCGCTACATTCTACTATCAGCATTTTCGATTATGTTATTTACACCCGGTTGTATCTGCAGCCATAAATGTTGGGGAAAGGGGGAGACTATTTTGCTGACTGCTGCTCGCTGAAAATGGTTTGTTTATCGACCGGTTAGCACCTGACATCTTAAAGCTACCTGCCAACAAAATCAACTATGATAAACTGAAAGTCTCTATAAAAAAGCAAAAAAAAAACCTTGATAAACAAATCAATTTGATGTTTGAGTTTTTCAGAAGTTTTCCCAACATTCATCTTAATTACCCAATTGGTTGATAAATGCTGGTCATGATGTATCATACTATACCGTAATATTGGTGGAATATAATAATAATAATAATAATATAACTATATAACGGAATAACTCTTACCACCTCGTTGTATAGGCGGAGTACGAGCAACCATAGGGAAAATCGGGTAATCAACCCGATGAGAACTTCGGTTTTATGCTGACAGGGAAGGTGTTATTTGCTTCTACAAATCTGGAGGATCTGTACTTCATATTAGGTCGCACGACTCCCAACCGCATCTGTCCCCCATGTCAGGAGCTGATGATGATCGTCCGAGTTTCAGAAAAGGACTCTAAGCTAAAATGTGCACTATGGTCCTCCGGAAATCTTGGGGGTTGGTGTCATGCCCTGCAAGTCAGCCTTAAAAATATCAAGCAACGAATAATCAACTTGAGAGGACGACCGGGACATTCCGCGAAGACCTGTTACGTTAGCTTTTAGTACGTAAAGATAAGGTTTAGTTTGACAAAAATAAACCTCAAGTATGGAACAAATACAGAGCTTATAGAAAATCTCAAGTGAAATCATACGAACGTGCATAAACCTCGACTCGCAAAGCAAGAAACCCCTCGCAAAACGCTCAACGAAACGCAAAACAACGGGAAGAACTTCAACGCTCTCGCACACTACAGCCAACCAAAAGAGATCGAATCGATCTACTGTAGCGTGATCATCATTCGATAGTACGTCATTGCCAAGAACGGATGGTGCCTCTGGTCCGGTGGTGAATAGGAGCAATAGAACATCACAGGTAACCGAAAAAAGAAAGATATATCGACAGCAGATAACACCCTTTTGATCATGACAACATCACCTACAGACGCTCCAGTGCAACGACGCAATCTACGCAGATTGCGCTGTCGAACCAGACCGGACTCATCTCCATCCAAGAACAGAGGGATCACAATTGCAAGCACGTGCATATTCAATCACTAAGCATAGTAAGTGGTACACATAGAGCCAATGGATTCAGCACATTGTGATCCATCTCTCAAGGGAATCTTTCTTTCTCTCTACCATAGCTATCGATCCCTCCAACCGCACAAGAAAGCTAGTTCGGCGAATCACGTGTGAAGCCAACATACGAAGGTGCAAACTCATCCGAAAACTAGAGAAGAGCCCCGGCAAGGGTGAGTTGATATGGAAGTGATCATTCATTCAGGGTTCTAATGTTCAGTGTCCATTAGGGCTTTTTTGCGTTGTTCATCATTCCAGCGGAAAACAGAGAGACGTAGTCTGGCCCACTGCGACGCTTACGGTGTGTGCGCTTCGAGCCAGGAAGAGAGCGTCTTGATCTCCAACACCCATAGCAAAGCAATTAACAGTCGCCCGGCGCCTCGTGTCCGAATGTAGTGTGGCTCCGTTGCTCGAGAATCACGGAAGGAGGGCGGAAGAGACAATATTTCTGCAAAGTGGGGCGTCAGCTGTGAAGAAGAGCCCATAGTGCAAGTGGCTGATCACCATTGAAAATCGTTGCTTCGTTCGGAGAAGAGAATTGGGAGAGTTGCAGAAAGAAAATTTGAGTGTGGTGGAGTGACATCGGTGGTGTGCCAGTGGGCGAAGAACGTGCCACAAAGCGGTGCTTACTCAGAAGAGGCAAGGAGAAAGCCAACCGCACCAAGTCGATCGTTGGTACGCGGAGAGAAGTTGGTGTGAGACGAGGGACGGTTGCGTTCCATCCAGCACGCCGCTCCGACGTCGAGAGAAGTGAGTGGCACGGTGGTTGACGTCGCTGAGAAGTTAATCAGAGCGACGCCGCGAGGACGCGCCGAGGCAATGCGAGTTCGAGTGTTGCGTTCGTCATCAGCGTGAGTTCCGTGAGCCCGTGAGTACCAAGAGAAAATGAACTTGTACATTTAACTTTAAGCACCCAGAGAGCTAGATAGGGCCCTAAGGGGCATTCAGGGCAAGATGAACAAGATAACAAAATAAAATCAAATGTCGTAATTTATGCTGTTGCTTGCGTAATTTGTTGGTGCGAAATTCCCTGAATTGAGCTTTGTTCTGGTGGCCTAGCCTTGATTCCACCATAGGACATATTTCGTAACAGACCACAGCGACGTAAAGGGACTAGCGATTGGAAGCTCGGTACGTGGAACTGTAAATCTCTCAACTTCATTGGAAGCACACGCATACTCGCTGACGTGCTGAAGGACCGCGGATTCGGCATCGTAGCGTTGCAGGAAGTGTGTAGGAAGGGATTAATGGTGCGAACGTTTAGTGGTAACCATACCATCTACCAGAGCTGCGACAAAACACACGAGCTGGGAACAGCTTTTATAGTGATGGGTGATATGCAGAGGCGCGTGATCGGGTGCTGGCCGATTAATGAGAAAATGTGCAAGTTGAGGATCAAAGGCCGGTTCTTCAACTTCAGCAAAATAAATGTGCACAGCCCTCACTCCGGAAGCACTGATGATGATAAGGACGCTTTTTACGCGCAGCTCGAACGCGAGTATGACAGCTGCCCAAGCCATGACGTCAAAATCATCATAGGAGATTTAAACGCTCAGGTTGGCCAGGAGGAGGAGTTCAGACCGAGTATTGGAAAGTTCAGCGCCCACCGGCTGACGAACGAAAACGGCTTACGACTAATTGATTTCGCCACCTCCAAGAATATGGCCATCCGTAGCACCTACTTCCAGCACAGCCTTCCATACCGACACACCTCGAAATCACCATAGCAGACAGAATCACAAATCGACCACGTTCTGATTGATGGACGGCACTTCTCCGACATTATCGACTTCAGGACCTATCGTGGCGCTAACTCTGACCACTATCTGGTGATGGTTAAACTGCGCCCAAAACTCTCCGTCGTCAACAACGTACGGTATGGACGGCCGCCGCGGTACGACCTAGAGCGGCTCAAGCAACCGGATGTCGCAGCGGTATACGCCCAGCACCTCGAGGCTGCATTACCGGAAGAGGGTGAGCTGGATGAAGAACAGTGAAGGCAGCCATCAACAATGCAGCTGAGAGCAACGTCGGGTACGTGGGAAGGAGTCGACGGAACGATTGGTTTGACGAGGAATGTAGCTAGAGTCTGGAGGAGAAGAATGCAGCGCGGGTGGTCATACTGCATCAAGGGACCCGGCAGAACGTGGAACGTTATAGACGGAAACGCCAACAGCATACCCGCCTCTTTCAGGAGAAAAAACGCCGCCTGGAGGAGAAGGAGTGCGAAAAGATGGAACAGCTGTGCCGATCTCAAGAAACACGCAAGATTTATCAGAAGCTCAACGCATCCAGCAACGGCTTCGTGTCGCGAGCCGAGATGTGCAGGGATAAGGATGGGAGCATTTTGACGGACGAGCGTGAGGTGATCGAAAGGTGGAAACAGCACTTCAAGGAGCACCTGAATGGCGCTATAGCACAGGCAATGAAGGTCGAGACAACGCAGAAAATACCTTCGTCAGTACTGCGGAGGATGGAAACCAACCAGCCCCCACTTTGAGGGAGGTTAAGAATGCCATTCACCAGCTCAAGAACAACAAAGCTGCTGATAAGGATGGTATCGGAGCTGAACTCATAAAGATGTGCCCGGAGAGGCTGGTCATTTGTCTGCACCGGCTGATAGGTACAATCTGGGAAACAGAACAACTATCGGAGGAGTGGAAAGTAGGAACAATAATAACTCGAGTGGAAGGAAGAGGTAATACGCCCCATCTATAAGAAAGGCGACAAGTTAGATTGTGAGAACTTTCGAACGATCACCATTCTAAATGCGGCCTACAAAGTATTATCCCAGATCATCTTCCGTCGTCTGTCACCTGCAGTAAACGAGTTCGTGGGATGTTATCAAGCCGGCTTCGTTGACGGCCGATCGACAACGAACCAGATCTTTACTGTACGGCAAATCCTCCAAAAATGTCGTGAATACCAGGTCCCAACGCATCACCTTTTCATCGATTTCAAGGCGGCATACGGTAGTATCGACTGCGTAGAGCTATGGAAAATCATGGACGAGAACAGCTTTCCCGGGAAGCTCACGAGACTGATAAGAGCGACGATGGAGGGTGTGCAAAATTGTGTAAAGGTTTCAGGCGAACATTCCAGTTCATTTGGATCCCGCCGGGGACTACGACAAGGTGATGGACTTTCATGCCTGTTGTTCAATATTGCACTAGAAGGTGTCATGCGGAGAGCCGGGCTCAACAGCCGGGGTACGATTTTTACGAGATCCAGTAAATTTGTTTGCTTCGCGGATGATATGGACATTGTCGGCTGAACATTTGAAAAGGCGGCAGACCTGTACATCCACCTGAAACGCGAGGCAGCAAAAGTAGGACTGGTGGTGAATGCTTCCAAGACAAAGTACATGCTAGCTGGTGGAGCCGAGCGCGACAGGGCAGTGTTACGATAGACGTGGATACGTTCGAGGTGGTCGACGAGTTCGTCTACCTTGGATCCTTGCTGACGGCTGACAATAACGTTAGCCGTGAAATACGGAGGCGCATCATCAGTGGAAGTCGGGCCTACTATGGCCTCCAGAAGAAGCTGCGATCAAAAAAGATTCGAGATATCACAGCAACTAGCTCTTCACCGTTTAGGTCCATAGCGTTCCGTTCGCGCCTCAGAGCTGCAGTGAATACTTCACCGTCGAAGCGCGCTGTTTTCCAACCTCGGTGTTGGATCGAGTTACATCGCACTGCAGAAATGTCACCAAGGATTTCTCCAGGATTTTCATCAGGGGTTACACTAGGATAACTTCTTCTGGAATTACTACACATATTTCTTCAGTGATTTCTCTACAAATTTCTCTAGGGTTACCTGCAGGGTTCTCCCTTGGTAGTCCTCTCGAAATTTCTTTAGGAATTATTACTGCAGGGATCGCTCCAGAAGTTCTACCAGGAATTCCTCTAGGGATTATTTATGTGAATTATTTACTTCAAGGAATTTCAAGGTAATTCTCCAGGGGTTAACCGAGCATTTTATTTTTAGAGAATTGTCAAACAACCCTTAGAATAATCGTTGGAGAAATTGACAAATTTCTGGAGAAATACCTGGAAATATCTCTGGAAGGAGCCTTGTGGAAATTAGCCGGGAAGAATCACCAATGGAATCCCTGGAAGTATCTCTAGAAATTTCTGGTGTAACGGGATGTAGTTCTATCGGAACTGGTCTAGAAAATACGGTTGCGACGAAAGTTCTTCCTAAATCCCTGAATAAATTCTTGATAAACTCCTGGAAACAATCTTTGAGGAATCCCTGGAAAAATCATTATTCGAGAAATCTCTGAGAAATTCCAGAATAAATATGTGGAGAAATTCATGAAGGAATCCTTGGAGGTATTACAGAAGGAATCTATTGATTTTTCAATGCATTTGATCAAAAGAAGTATTAAAAGTGTTTGTGGGATTAGAATACTTGGGGACATCTCTGATGGTATCTGAAAGAAATCTTAGAAGAATTTCAAAAAGAGTTACCGCAATTATCGGAACTGAAATCACAGGAAGATTTTTTTTTGTAAAAATCCTCAATAAATTTCTAGAGGAATATTTAAAGACTCTGAAGGAGCTCATGAAATAATCATTAAATGATATTTTGGGAGAGCCATCGAAAAAAAAACAAAGAATTCCTGAAGTAGTCACTTGAAAAATTTCATAAACATTTTCTAAAGTAATTTTGTTTTTTTTTTCATTTTTTGAAGAACTACTCAAATGAAAATTTGGAGGAATTTATAGAAGAAACGCTGAATAAATCTCTGAAGAAATTTCTTGAAGAAAATCTTTGGAATGTTTGGAGGAATGTTTTTGAAAGAACCTTTGTAAATATCTTATTTAAAATTCCATTGGTATTCAGGAGAATTTTTAGAAGAATATTTGATGTTAAGTAAAGAAAGCCGAAGACGTTTCCAAAGAAAACCCTTGAAGCATTCCAGAGAAAGGCAGAAGAATGTGAGAATTCTCTATCAAAAATGTTTAATTGTAAGACTTCCTAAAATTTCCAATTGTAAAAACGTTTGGCTATGTTTGGTAGATTGTTAGGAGCTGTACTAATAGTTGACTTAATTATCATTTTTCACGTGAAAAAATAGAACAAAATTCAGCAAGTTGCACGAAATTTCATATGTTTCAGAAATTTCACTATCAATCACTCCAGGGATTTTTTCTTCAATTATTTTAGTAATTTATCTAAGTGTTCTTCAGATGTTCTACCAGAATTTCTCCCCGGTTTTCCTCGACAATTCTCTGCTAGAATAACTCTAGAAATTTATTATGGGTCCTTCCCAGAATTATTCCAGCGAATACCTCCTCCTGTTTGAAAAATGTTCTAGAATTTTTCAAAAATAATTGCATCTGCTAGGACGCAATTATTTTTGTAAAATTCTAGAACATTCCTAGAGGCCGCTTCCTAGCTTAAATTCGTGAAGCATATCATCAAACATTACTCCTAGAACTAATCCCAAGTATAGGAACTTCTCACCTAAAATTCCCATTTTTGGTTTTTCTTGAAAAAATCAGGATTTGTGAACACCTGGGAAATGTTTAGAATTAATGACTGAAAGTTAAGAAGAATTTGTTGAAAGAAATAATCGTTTGTAAATAATATATTTTGCATACAGCTACTACAACAAACCCAGGGGCCCAGATAGCCGTAGCGGTAAACGCGCAGCTATTCAGCAAGACCAAGCTGAGGGTCGTGGGTTCGAATTCCACTGGTCGAGGATCTTTTCGGGTTGGAAATTTTCTCGACTTCCCAGGGCATAGAGTATCTTCGTACCTGCCACACGATACACGCATGCAAAAAGGCTCACTGGCATAGTAAGCTCTCAGTTAATAACTGTGGAAGTGCTCATTATAACACTAAGCTTAGAAACAGGCTCTTTCCCAGTAGGGACGTAACGCCAGAAAGAAGAAGAAGAATTACAACAAACTGAAGTGACATTCTGACTAATAACTAATGAACCACACAAGACCATCAGTCGTAGAACCATATACTAGAGATGGTCGGGTTTCACATTTTTCAAACCCGAACCCGACTTATTCAAACCAGGACCCGACCCGAACCCGAGACAATAATTGAAAAGCAAACCCGAACCCAACCCGAAACCCGAAAATTGAGCATGAGCATGATTGACCGCCCGCAGATGCTACTCCGTTAATGCAAGAACAGCTGTACTTACACAGGGAGCCAACAGACGTTACTCGGCATCAGTAGCTACCTCAATGTGTAAGTACTGGTGCTCTCATTATTATAACAAACAATAACGGCGCCGGCTGCGTCCGAATGCAGGTCAATTTGGGATGGGAGGGAAATGTTTACGTGTTACTTGCTTTATGGGAGCCGAGGAGGCCTAAGCACTTCCACAAGTAAACACTGGGAATTTGGATGTAGGGGAGGGATTGGTTTTGGTAAACGATAAATATAGAGTAAGGTGGGGCAAAAGTTCGACCTTAGTGGTATAATCAAAGTTCCCAGGAAAACAATTGCAGTTAAAACAAAACAAATACCATACAGTGAACCTTCAACATATTGGCTGTAATTTAGCTGAACAAACTTGTGACAAAATATTTACCCATTTTTAGTTATAACAGTTTCAAAATTTATTGTCTAATTCGAACTTTTGCCCCACCGGTGGGGCAAGAGTTCAAATCTAGTGTGGGGCAAAAGTTCGCTGGCTAAAACACAAAATTTCGATCCTTTTATGACAGGCATACTTTACACCAGCCGTAAACTTAAGTTTGCCGAAAAATACACACTAAAATTTCATCAAAAAATTGCCCAAAACCGGGTTAATTGTAATATACTCAAAAATAGCAGTTTTTCGCAAAATTTAGTGGAAATGTAAAATTTTGGTGACAGTTTTCACACGATCAGACAAATTTAACTAAATTTGAAGATAATATGTGGATTTAAGGCAATTTGAAATTTTTTCCGTGATTTTATACATGGGTCGAACTTTTGCCCCGCTGATTCGAACTTTTGCCCCACTATGGGCCAAAAATTGTTTTCAAGCATTTATGCAAAATCTAATACACTTCAAAACAATCTTATGATAGGCCTAGAAACGCCCTTACATAAAATATTGAAAACGTTTTTATCTTCAATTGGTTCCATGCAACGAAAGTTTGACCAAAAATTACAATATTCACGTCGAAAAACAACAAATAGCCATAACTTTTCCAAATCTCAATCGATTTGTATGATATTTGGAGTAAAAGTCTCTTACTTGAATAGCATTCGAACCACAATGACATTTCTAAGATTTGTTTTGAATTGAGCTAGAAATCTTAAAAAGAAACTCTTACCCCACTCGAACTTTTGCCCCACTTTACTCTATAATTTGAAATTAATGCGCCTAACCGGATTCGCGATATTACTCGATAAACGCAAGTATTCGTTACTCGCCCCCATAGGAGCAAGCGACAATATCAAAGGATCAAACACTAGGGGGGCTGGGGGCAAGAAGGACACCTTAAGATATATAGGTTCAAATCATGGTTGATTAGCACATTTTTTGAAGATTATTCCAGTGTAGGGGCAAGCTCACCTCTTGGTCTAAATGATGTTATCGATAGATTTCAAAAATATAAGAATTACATGATGATTTGGGATTTTTGAAAATGTCCCTTCTTATGAGGTTTTTCAACGAGGCACGGGGCAAGAGTGCCACTCGTATGGGGCAAGAAGACCACCAGAGCAAAATGCCACAAATTTTGTGTATTATTATTTCTCCACCTAAACGATAAATTCTAGAGTAAGTAAAGATAAAAACTGAGGGATAAAAGTTGACTTATAGTTAAAAAGTTAAATTTTACGAAATTAATTTAGTTCTCATCTTATTTGACTGTAACAATAAAAGTGAAAAATTTCAGAAACCATTTTGAATGTCCAAGATGGTTTATTTTGATTTGATTTAGTAGGAAGCATTGATTTAATGCAATATGAAACAAGAAAAATAAATGTTCATCTGATTTTATATGAGAAAATTGCGGTGTCCATATTGCGGTGTCTTGACCCATAAGACATACTGTTTCTATATATGTAAAAATTAATGTCAAAAGAACTTTTTCGAAAAAAAATCCTCACAGCTATATTAAACAATTGAAAATCATCAATACTGTGCGGAAAAATAAATATGTTTTGTATTTATTGGGAGTCAAACCTTGTTTTCCAGTCTTACATTCTTATAATATTTCGCATTTTTTGCGTTGGTGAGTTAAATACATTTTTCTATTTTTTTAGACTAAACATTTATAACTGTAATATTTACACAACCCTCAATTAGTACTCAATTTATTCTTATCCTGCGTTAAACATCAAAAAAATAATTTGAACCACGTGAAATTAGAGGTGGCACTTTTGCCCCGGGTGTCCTTCTTGCCCCATGTCCCCCTACTAACGTGTTCCGCGACCCGCGACACTATTCCACCGTGCTACGCGAGCGGCGCGCAACACGACTGATCCTGCCCTCATCGCCCGCCTCCGCAGGAGCAAGCGTTAAGATCAACACACTTAGATCAAATTACTGGGGTCGGTAAAATTTTACTGGGTTTTGGGACTATCGAAATAGTCAGTAAAATGAAAACTATCGCCACGTGTAACTGGAAAGCAAATTTCACCATGTTTTATTTTTTATCGATATATGATATAAAAAGAAAGCTATCTGCACAATTTCAGTAAAAATTCTCTGTTTTTCGATTTCTGACATTTGTTTTAGTTTACTGACTTTTTTGGTAGTTCAAAAATCCAGTTATTTTTACCGAACAGATTGAGTGTGAAAGGAACAAACAACACTCTTGACCCGAAACCCGAATTTTTTTTGTAAGAAAAACCCGACTCTGAAAAGATGGTAAATTTATTGTTTCTGGTGCATAGGGAAGCTTTTAGGTTGTTACTCTGTTTACAATTCTAACCAAACCTGACATAAACTTGACTCAAACCCGATTCTTTTTAAGCCAGAACCCGAACCGTACCCGATAACTTTGTAGCCTTCGAACTCGACCCGAACCTGGACCCGAAAATTTTCAAATTTTCAAACCCGAACCTGACCAGAAACTGTTGGGTTCGGATTCGGGTCGGGTACATATGGACGAACAGTTCGTTCTTACACAAGCTCGAACAGTTTTCGACAATATTTAACGAATTTGTTCGAGAGAACGTTCGTGCATTGCACTCATAGTGTGATCACGGTTTAACCCTGCTTTTTACGAGCGCTAATGGCCGCCACAATCAGGCTCACTTTTTGGTAGGGATCAAACGATCTGACATTTGGGTTGGGTCGTTTAAGCTAATCGATAAGTTTTTGATCGATCTTATCGATTTGCTATCAAACGACCCAAGCCAAATGTCATATCACCTAGTCCCTACCAGAAAGCGAGCTTCTTTGTGGCGGCCATTAGCGCTCGTAAAATGCCGGATACTTCAGTAGTCATTCAGTAGGTTAAGGTATTTCTCTATCCTTGTTGGAAGACCTGGCTATGCCTCAGGAACTGTATGTTCAATTTACCATTATCATTTTCAGTGTATTTTGCAAACTTGTTCAAAATAACTCTCAACAATAGTTTGATAATGTTTGGTTTCGACTTCCATCTCGGTATAACGTAGAGTGACTACCCGAAAACCCTGTCAGGATTCATCCAAGAGTTATTCCAGTGATGGGCAGGGAAAGCCTTTATGATTTGTCGATACTTTCTGAGGATTCATTAAAACAATCCCTAAGTATTCGTTTGCGTATCCTACTGACCGAAATGAACAATGCTCGTGAAAGACCTGCAACAATATGGCAAACAAATCCTAAATCAGCTCCGATGAGCAGAACTTCCAATCTCATTCTTCTTGGTACAAAACAATCACCATCCCCAATCTGAACTTTACACGGGTAGATATCCGGAAAGTGTGGCATACCTTTCGAGCAAACTTTGCAAGATAAACATAGGAAAATTATGTTATTTTACCCTTCCTCAAACCGAACCGGCGAGTACGGGATATGGAAACCCGCCCCGTTTGCATCGGGAAATCCACACGATTCCCCTTCATTCATGGTTTAGCTTCCGTAGCCGGATGGTTTGCAAATTTAGAAAATTCGTTCACCTGAAAAAGAAACTCCTCCGCGAGTCAAACTTTCGACATGTTAATAATTAATGCAATCTTGCGGGGATGGCCCTCCCCCCAATTCGGAGTAACAGGGTTTCCGAGCATAGTCTAATATTAAATAGAAAGCAAGTTGAAACGATATTTCTCCGCATCAAATTGATATTATAATTTGGTGTCAATTTATCGTTAACTAGTTGTCCAGACAAACTTAGTATTGCCCAGTAGACCGTGCAGTATGCTTTAAAAAAAATCATCCTCTTCATACATCCCCAATTTACATTGAGAAAACAACTTTCTCGGTGGATTATCATAAATGATATTCCACACAAACACGTCGGAGCCCTGGACGAAAAATATGGTGAAAGAATTGTTCGAATCGATTATCTTGTTCAGAAGCCAACTCGTGACATACAAAAGCATTCTTATTTTTATTTATATAAGAAGATAGATAGATATTTTGTTTTCGTTCTGCTTCTATTTTAATTGTTTGGTTATGTTGTAATTTTAAAGAATTAGCAATTGGTTAGTACTTCATTCTAGTTTAGTGCTAAGGATTAGTTCCGCAGTGTTTTTTAACGATTTCTTAGAGAATTTCCAAATCGCAAACAGATTCTTCAGCAAATCGCGGCATAAATTTCTGACGAATCTTAAAAGAGTTCTCACAACAAATCCCAAGAGATTTCAAAACCGAATCCTCAGAGTATTTTTGGATAAATCTTGAAAGAAATTTTAGGCGAGTCCCCGAGAAGATTTTCAGACAAATCCTAAGAAAACTTGAAACCCTAAGATAAATCTTGGACCACTAAATCTTTCACACGAATCTAGGGTGAATCCCTGGACGGCTGTCGACTTCTCTCATTATTCCTCTCTGAGTCAACTTCTGGACTCTTGAGCTTTTCTAAGATTTTCTCAAGTAATTGCGGGGAAAAAATGGTATCCAGGAAAACAGCATCGAAATTAGTTTTCAACATGATCTCAAGCTTTACTCGGGTTACGTTTCATTTCTCGTCGGTCGAGCTCAAACAAATGCTACGCTACGCACCTCACACCGAAGCGAGATTTATTGTCGGAGTGCAACGCGGCGCACGTGGTACCAAATCAAACAAAACTCATACCGAGCGGCGGCGCCTTCTTGCGTACATGTAATCAGGTTGTTCCGGAAAGTTGGTGATTTTTGTTGAAAAAATAATGAGCAGGAATTTCCGGAGCCCTTTAGCTTTGCTGGCGCCAAAATTCTTCACGTTCCGCTTTTATCGTCATTTGCGAGAATTTGTTTCAATATTTCAGTTTAACAATCTGACATTTTTTGAGTTATTATGGAAGGTGTGAGGAAACATTGAAAATTGTTAAATTTTGTTGTAGGCATTGGTGAAAACACAGGCAACTGAATTCGGAGAAAGATTCAGTATAGTATTCGACGGCTGGTGAAAATATTTTAACATAACTAAAAATTATGTCCATTTCAAAATTGTTTCCATGTAACATGTTGTATGGTTTAAAAATCCGAACTGTTCATTGGAAAAACTTGTATTTTCATTGACGTGGACCATCATTCTGTTAAAAATGACCCTTTCAAAAAGTTTACTGATGGAAGAAAGCAAACTAATTTGACGATAGCTAGAAGCTTCTGCAGGATTTTTGTCTGGTTTCAAAATTGGAACAACCTTAGCATTTTTCCATTTTGCAGGAAAATATACCAATTGAAAACATTTGTTAAATATATCAACCAAGAATGATAAGCTACTTTCTGGAAGTCTCTTGATGAGAATGTAGAAAATTCCATCTTCGCCAGGAGCTTTCATATTTTTGATTTTTTAAATAATAGTTCTCACTTCTTCCAAATCAGTCTCCCAGGCATTTTCGAAAACGTTCTCATGATTGAGAATGTTCTTGAAGTCCTGAGTAAGTTGATTATCAGTTGGACTAGTAAGTCCTAAATTAAAATTGTGCGTGCTTTCAAACTGCATAGCAAGTTTTTGAGATTTTTCGCAATAAGTTAGTCATAATTTGTTTTCCTCTTTCAATGCCGGTATTGGCTTCTGGGGTTTTTTTTCTAAATTTTATGTAATTTCCAATAGGGCTTAGAGCCAGGGACCAATTGAGAAATTTTATATAAACCTTAATTGCGAGAAACTTTTCTTGATTTCTTTATGCAAATCCTGCCATATAATTTTCATAGCAGGATCGTGAGAGGGTTGAAATTGTCTTCTCCTGAAGAGCACTCATCAAATGCAATTCTGCCGTTGGAATTACTTTGTGAATTATACCATGACCGATGTTTGGCATTAAAGTCACCACTTTTTGCAAAAACTAAAATACTAAAATCACAAGTAAGGCGAGCAAATACCTTTAAACTCTAATATGTGCTCGACACTGAAGAAGTATGTAAGTCGCAGACGAAATAGGCCTATCTGTCAAGATAAGCAACATATTAGAGTTAAAAGGTATATGCTCGCCTTACTTGTGATTTAAGTATTTTTTTTTTTGTAAAAGTGAAGTGTTTAAGTTTAATTAGTAGTTTTAAACATACTCTAATAACCCCTCCCCTAAATTTAATAAAAAGTGTAGATTAAAGTCATCAATGACGAAATTTTTTACTTATTGCGAGTCAATTTTCGCAAGTCAGTTTGAAGCAGGGTTGTTAACGTTAATCAACGATTAACGCCGTTTCGTTGATTCGTTAACGTTAATTGTAACGATTAACGAATTTTCCGTTAATTTTTTTGAGCGCTTGATTAACGATAACGTTAACGTGCAGCGTTGATTTAACGCCAACGACATCGTTGTTTCTTTCGTTAACAAAGGCCGGTCTACTGAGTACCTAGCCGAAGAAAATCCGGAAAAACTACCCGTAGTTGTTCAAAGCACGAGCGTGGTACTGTTAATGGTGACGAAGACCGCAAGTGCTCTGAACATTGTCATATCAAATTTCAGCAGGTTCGATTTAAGATTACCAGAGGACCAGACAGAGTACAATTAAAAAATCAGGGAATAAAACTAGTCGGGGTATATACCAAGAAATAAGGTTTATTAAGAACATAACAATACGAGTCATCTTATGAAAAACATATATGCAATTTTAGTTTTGCCTCATTTAGGATTACCTCTAGAGTATTGAAATAATCCGATAGAGCCATATGAAGTGCCATTCATAATTTATTTTTTCGTTTGGTAATCTTGATATGCTAGACAACCTGTTTATAGTCGACTAGGTGAAGTAGTTCTTTGCTGGAGAGTGGAAAATTATGCTCGCTTCCAGCGCTTCCAACGCGTATCGGTAGAGCGACGGGATGGATCAGCCAGGCAGGTGGGAATATCATGCGAGGTCACTTGGATCCGCTTCACCGCTACGTATGCTGGTTCGACGGAGCTATATCCTGGATGTGATGACTACTGACCTCTGGGTTTTGACTTCAGCAACATATTTTTACTAAGGGTAGGGCAGGTGCATAATCACAGACGTAATTTGTACAACACTCTTCGGAAGAATGGATGACATTGATACCAAAGCATTAGATTTTTTCACCATGTGAACTTAGATGTTCAACAGATTTTCCTTGGATACGCAGGTTTCATAGAAACGATGTGTTTATGGAAGTAACAACTATTTTTCATAGCAGCTGCAGGCGAAATATGTGATCAACGATAAAATTAGCGTTGTCCGTTGACGTTGAATCAACGCAACCCGTTGACGTTGACGCTAACAGCAACAAAAATTAACGCAACGGCGTTTACGTTGATCCACGTCGAAATTAACGCTAACGGCGTTAACCGTTGATTAACGTTAACAACCCTGGTTTGAAGCAATTTAACTTGCTGTCCAGAGCATTGAAAAGGCAAATAGGCAACTATGAAAGTATATTTATCAAACAGCGTTTCCACAGGAACACCAAAAGTTCAAAATGACAAAAACAGTTGATGTTTTATACGCTTTTGAATGGTGATTGCAACTCCCCCACATGCCCCATCAAGTCGATCATTACGATAAACAAAATAGTTTGGATCTCTTTTGAGTTTGGATCCAGGTTTCAAATAGGTTTCAGTAATAACTGCTATATGTAAGCTGTAAGTATGTAAATTATAGAGATGGTCGGGTCTCGGGTTTTCAAACCCGAAACCCGACCCGAACCCGAACCCGACGGCTACAAAATTATCGGGTACGGGTCGGGTTCGGGCTTGAAAAAAGTCGGGTTTAGTCGGGTTTGGGTCGGGTTTGGTGAGAATGGTGAACAGAGTAACAACCTAAAAGCTTCCCTATGCATCAGAAACGATGAATTTATCGTCTTTTAAACTCGGGTTCTATTCGGGAAAACTTTTTCGGGTTTCAGGTCGGGTTCGGGTTTGAACAGCGAAAATTTTCCGGGTTTTCGGGTCCGGGTTTGCTTTTCAATTACAGTCTCGGGTTCGGGTCGGGTCCGGGTTTTAAGAAATAAAATAAGTCGGGTACGGGTCGGGTTCGGGTTTGAAAAATGTGAAACCCGACCATCTCTAGTAAATTAAACACCTCGTCCTCTTTACCATTCAAAGAACGAGTATTCCAATCTATATAAATAAAAATGGAGTGGTGTTTGTATGTCACGAAATGACTAGAGAACGGGACAACCGATTTGCACAATTCATTCACTGTTGTCTTCTTGAAGGGTTCCGACGTGTTCGTATGACGAAAAAGTTTAGGGAAGTTTCTGTAAAATTTGGTAAAACGGTAGAGTACTGTTATGTCATTTTGCATGGGAGGCTCCATCACATTTTTCAACAGCCTACTTGATGGCAAGACAAAGTTTGCCGGGACCACTTGTTTAAAATATTTATATAATTATTTGGATTAATTAGAAAAACGTAATTCAATAACAATTTGATTAGTAAATATTACACCAACTTGGACTGCTTCAGTCATAGTGGTGGTTTTGAACATTGCATCAATCTTTTGATTCAATTGTTAAGTTAGAAAAATAAAACCAGAGGAAGACATATCACTTGAAGTGGGTACATTATCTGACAATTTTACGTTAGAATTTTCGGTATATGAAGAGGCGGAGTAGATGTTATCTGTGGCGACAGAGTTTTATTTTCCATTTGATTTAAAACACGGGTACTGATAGTACGGGTACTTTTTTAAAAGGGGAGGAGTTCAAATTACCTGCTACGATATCGGCATAGGATTTTCCTTGGGTAGATCCATTCAAAATTAAAAGATTTGAAAGGCTACCCGTTGGAATAAAATTAGTATGTGAATGAGCATGATTATAATCTTCCTGATGGGTATGATTCTCCATCAAGAGATTGTTAACTGAAAAATGAGCATTGTTCGATGCGTTGCATTGCGTGGTAACGGAGTATTTCGTAGATTGCATAATGAAAACTGTCATGTTAGTTACTTTACCACCCTTATTTCAATTGCTCATGGAGAACTATTTTGCATGGAATAGCTATCCAATCGGAAGTAAGAAATGAAAAGACATGACAATGTCCATTGCCGGCCACGCCGATCTTCTCCGTTACAAGGAAAGAAAAATGATGATATGACACCTACTTGAAGAGAGGCCAGCGACTCACCGACGCCCTCATAGATGTCAAGGAGTTGGATGGAGGGAAGGGCCCCCATACAGTTTATGTAGAATGGAAAAATGCTTAAAAAATCAGAGTAGATTTTATCAAAACTAGCTTTTTGTCACTGACACCCCTTTGTTGCTAACCCTCTTGTTTTCATGCCAGTCGTTACCAAAATACTAAGAAAGTTTTTCGTCTTTACAGGGCTGGTAGCGACAGAGTACTTTAAAAATAGAAAAAAAAAAATAGGTGATTAGAGACCTCTTGGGGATGGTACACAAATTATGTCACGCTAAATTTCAAGTTTTTCGACCTCCTTTCCCCCTTTGTTACGTTTTTTTGTATGAGTCCTTCGTAAATTTGGTAAGGCTTGACCCCTTCACTCCGCTTAAAGCGTGACGTAATTTGTGCATGACCCCTTGTCAGAAAATAGAGATCAAAAGAGACCTGAATGAAACCAAAAAGTGACCAAAAAGAAACCAAAAAAGAACCAAGAAAACAAAACGAAACCTGATATGAGCCAGGAGATAAAAGTTTTACTCTTCATAGCAGCAAAGCAGACATTTCTCTAAGACTTGTTTTAGATTTTTTAGTGACATTTCGGCTTGTATTACTGTATGTGTTTTAATGATTTTTTTTTGAAGGAATTTCATCAGAACTTAGGATAACTCAAGTATTCAACTTGGATTTTTTAAGGTGAACCACAGAAATAAAATTTCTCCACCTGAATTCCTCCAAAAAATTTTTTGAAAGTTTTTTCAAGCAAATCCTTTTTCTTCTTGGCATTAACGTCCTCACTGGGACAGAGCCTGCTTCTCAGCTTAGTGTTCTTATGAGCACTTTCGCAGTTATTAACTAAGAGCTTTCTTTGCCAAATTGCCATTTTCGCATTCGTATATCGTGTGGCAAGTACGATGATACTCTATGCCCAGGGAAGTCAAGGAAATTTCCATTACGAAAAGATCCTGGACCGACCGTCAATTGAACCCAGACACCTTCAGCATGGCTTTGCTTTGTAGCCGCGGACTCTAACCACTCGACAAAGGAAGGCCCCCAAATCCTAACTCCTCCAAATTCATCGATTTCCCAGGGGCATACCCCAATATTCCCGGTCAAAACGTCTTCTAAAATTCAGTCAATACTTTTTACAGAAATTTATAGGGATTTCCTTTAAAATTGTCTCTCAGGATTTATGCTAGGGATTTCTCTAAAAATACCTTCAACAATTGCTCCACAGATTCCCTCTAAGATTTGTACAGAAATTTCCCCAGTATTTTTTGAGGTTTTATCAAGTTAGTTTCTAAAGTTTTTTTTAGTGTGTTTTCCATGAATGTGTCCAGGGAAATACCAATGTTTTTTTTTTAATAAATATGTGAGGTACTTCTTTGAAAACATCCTGAAACATCTGATAAATCTAATGTAAGTTTTATAGACACTCTTAATGAACAAGGATCTGAACTAACACCTGGACTCTTGAGGAAGTTTTAGAAGAAAACTAGACAATTTGCCAAGAAAATCGAAAAAAAAAAATGGATCTCGGATTGTGTAGGAATGATCGGAGGAATTATTCGAAAAATTGCTGAAGAAAAACTGGTCTGAAAACTCAAATAAACTTTTTAAGTTTGTTTTGGTTTTTTTTTTGAACTTTTTAACAAAAGATTGGTTAAACTGCAGAAGTAATACTCGGATGAAATGCTGAAAAAACTCCTAGAAAAAAAAAAATGTTTGAAGAACTCCTTAAGAAATATTGGATATTGGATTTCTGGGAGGAATAAATTCTTGACGAAATCTACATGAACAGGTGAAGGAATTTTTGCCGGGTTTCTTACAAAAAATGTCCAATACTTTGGTATAACCAATTCTGTAGAAATCGATGGAAGATCTCCTGAAGTAATAACTTAAGAATTCGGTTGAAGGATTAGTGAAAAAAAAGGATTGTTTTGGAAAACAACATTAAAATGATATTTGATATAGTAGCTTTTAAATTTTTAAGGATTTCCTGAAGAAATTTGGATAAGCATTCTTTGAAAAATCACTAGAATTTATGGAATAATTGGTACATAAATCTCTATAAGAGTTTCTGGAGAGATCCATTTCAATACCGTGAAAGCATCCTAAATAAGATCACTATGCAAATTCCTCGGAGAATCTAAGACGAAATTCTTGAAAAGCTTGTTGAACTTGTTATAGTCTCTAGAGGTTTCTTTAGAGCTTTGCATCAGGATTCCATGCTAGCAGAAAAAAAATACTTTATAGACCATCACAGTCATGGTTAAATTACATACTTTCGAGACCTTATATTATAATAGAGACTTTTTAAAGACTAACATTAAAATGAGACCAAGTCAACCCTACCACCAGTCCTGTCTTTAGGATAATTCATTGGATCAACTTTTGTTATCATTCATAGAAAAAACCTGAAGAAATATCAAAAAAATTAAGGATTATTTACATACATCCTTTTAAAATCAATTTTATGAAACAAGTTTGACAAAAATAGATCAAACTGCTTGCCTTTACAACTAATGAGGTTGTTAAATTTCCTCATCTATTTCTAGATAACAAAATATGGATGAACAGTAAACATTTTGTGAATTTGTGTAGTTATTTTTTCTTTTGGCAAAAGTTTTAAAGTTTCATCATTCTTTCATTTACGAGATTTTTGAAGTTAGATGCCTTTCTCCATACAAAATGAAATGAGAAAACTACTGCTGCGCAACTGTGGGCAAGAGCAAAGCAGGTAATCCATTAATAACGATACAGTTTTGATCAAAGCAATGAAATCAGTGCTCTCACGTCTATTATGCAAATACATATTGTGACATTCGAATGAAAAATACAGTTTTAGCTATTCCACTCAGTTCAATGCATGATGCATTATAATCTGTCGTTAGAGATTTGTACGTATATAATTGATGGAACTAGCATAAATCAAGCACGTCGTGCGTGTTCCACGAATACTAAATAATGCAAATTCAGTCCAATGGAGCTTATCAAACACCGATTCAAAGTTGTTCTCAATGGCGGATTTTTTTCTTATTAGGCGGCATCCACAAATTACGTAACGCTCTAGGGGGAGGGGGGGAGTAGGCTCAATCGTTACGGTTCATACAAAAAATTGAAATTTTTCATACAAAAAGCGTCACGGAGGGGGGGAGGGGGTCAAAAAATTGCAATTTTAGCGTTACGTAATAAATGGATGCTGCCTTACCTATCCCAGCTCGTAGGATCAGCTTTACCTTGCTTCGGTCACACGTTGCACTTTGCTTTTCATTTGATAAATACGTAGAAGAAAACAAAACAATCAATTTGACACTTTGAGTACTTTGAAAAGCATGGCTACTGCGGTTAATTCATCTCCATCACAGCCAATGTATGGAGGAAACAGCGCCCCTAGCGTTCTAAATCTCATCCGTTCGTCAAAAAACCGTTCACTAAACTGACTCTCATTGACGCGACGCACAGTGCGTTGCTCCATAGACAAAAATCAAATTTCAAGTTATTTTATTCTGCGATAATAAGTATCCATAAGTGTTTATAGATAGCATCCGCTATTGGAACAAGTATTGATAAGATATACAAAGCACTGAAACTACTACAACAAGCTTCGAAAGCAACCATTGTCGGAGTAGCAGAAAAACTAAATTTTGTCGCATGTTTTCAGCATTCCTTTCAACTAGTACGGAGAGTTTTGAAACCAATGTATTCAATCAAAATTTAAAAAAAAAAACATGGCTGGAGGTTGGTCAAGTATATTTGATTTGATGGGATAATAACACCAATTTAAACTTTGAATATGAGAAATTGACACGTTGAGTTGGCTATGAAATCAAACTTATGAAATACTAACATGCAACTTTGATAATCGATTCAAAAAAAGTTCCACCGATTTCCAGCCTAACACAGACATGTTTCTTAGAGTGTCCTGTAAAAGGTCTGAAAGATACAGCTGCAACTCCCTGCAACTCTTCGAGATTTTTGACTAGGGGTACTCCTAAGCCAACACAAGTATGAAAATGAGTTGTTTGTGATGGAAAATCCCGAATTCTTGCAACACTATGTGGTCTCGGCTCAACCAGACATTACACTAGAGCAAGTTTATGCTAAAGTAATATATTTCAATTGTAGTTTCCAAGATTTTAATCAAAATTTATATAAAAAACTAAAAAATTAAAAAAAAATGCGATTTTTTTTGCATAAAGGCGTATAAGCCACTTTTGCAGCTACGAGTGATAAGAGACATATTTGCAAATAACTTCTTACATCATTATAAGCAATAAAAGCACAAATGGCATGGTTTTTATTAAAAAAAAAATTAATTGGCGCTTGGGACAGTTTTGCGATTATGCGTATATTATATGTCTTTTAAGAAAATTGTACCTCTTTTGACCAGAAACAACTTCCCTTCCATACCAAGGTGCTCAAATGGCTTAATCTTCCAGTTTTGATTTTTGTCCCGCATCTCCATACATTCAACGCACTGTGCGACGCGGCAAACCTGCAAGTCGTTTGCTGTCGCACTGTCACTTGCGCACGCTCAAAGATTCCCAACACGCTCAAATAATTCTCACACACTCAAACAAAAGTAAGTACAAAGACGGCATCCATTTATCACGTAACGCCACAATTGGAAATTTTCGACCCACCCCCCTCCATAACGCTTTTTGTATGGAAATTTTAAAATTTTTGAATGGGTCGTAACGCTCGAGCCTACCCCCCTTCCCCTTCGAGCGTTACGTTATTTGTGGAAGCCGCCAAAGTACTGATGAGTTATTTTTATCAAACGATTTAATAATTAATCAACTCTAGCTACCGCAGGGTGAAACAAAAATTCCACAGATTGACTTTATTTAGAATTATTTGGATTTAGAAGTTTTGACTTTCACTTCAAATTTTACAGAAATCGATTTAGGTTTGGTAACATTTCTAAATCTTTATCGATTTCTGCTTGATAGGTTTCGACGTGAAAATTGTAATTATCGGTCGTACTTTCTTCGTATGCAACAACATAGAAATCAAATCACATTCGATTTATCATTATCTAGAAGTATCATAAAGATGCTCCATTAAGTTTATCTTTATATATAGCAATATAACCTTAATCGTGCAAAAAAATCACACAAATTTCACTTTTCATCATAGTTTTACGAAAAACCGCTATTTTTCGTTCAAGACAATCTAAAAATTGATGAATTGAATTGAACTGTCACGAAAATAGGTAAATGTTTTAGTTTGGTCATCTAAATTGCAGTTAATGTGCTAATGCGTTCATTGTGTAGTATATATTTCTGTTCAACTGTTATATTGTTCGTTTTATTGAGGAATAGATTCTCATGCACATTTTGAACGTGGAAAAATAAATACTCACACGTCAGTTTCTATGGAACTTTAATAGAAGCATGCAACTTGCATTCAATGTACAATCCAACATAATGCGTTACATGTGCGTTACCTGTTAGTTTTGTTCGCTACGATGCCATCCAATATATGGCGAACATGGTGGGAGAACATTTTGGTGTGACAAAATTATTTAGGTGTGAGTCTATTAGAGGACAAAATCCTTAATAGTTTTTCAGGATTTTTTTCCCACTAAGATCGAACTTTAGCCCCACCTTACTCTATAAGCAGGAGCCTTTAATCTCAAAATTAGTGGGGCAGCAATGTTAGAATACAATGGCTCTGTTTCCGACCGCTCAAGCTGGGCACGAATATTTTACAAGTAGAATATCTTAACTAAGGAGCTAAGTAAATTATTAGTAAATGAATTGAAGATGATTGCATGCATTTCAGTTTAGGAGCAAAAAGGCACAGTCATAAAATCTCAGTATTACTACTAAATAAAACACTTAAAAAGAATAAGCTAAGAAGGTATATTAAAACTTTTACGATCTTTCTAACTTCATATATGCTCAAAAACAATCTATGAAGTCTTTTTATCCCCTGTGCGTACAGTTCAGACAAAAACTAACGTTCTAAGAACTCCTTAAGCCGCGGTTAAGAATCCTTTGTATTCCTCTCACCTTTACCACAATCCCAAAATAAGTCACTTCGAATACACCTCACTCGGACAGCAAGAAAACGGATTAAAACTACTTCAAACGAAATGCTCTCTCTCCCCTGCGCCATCCCAATTTTCACGGTCCAGTTTTGTGTGTAGGTCGATCATGGGCATAAATAGGAAGTAAAACTAGGCCTCCCCCTAGTTTTGCTTTTGAAAATCATTAATACGATGAAGATTTTTAAGTCTTTGGAGAAAGAATTGAAAAAAAATATAAATCTTTTAAAAATCCAAATATTTTGAAAAAATTAAAAAATTTTGGTTGTTTTTTTTTATTTTGAAAATATGTAAAGATTTTGAAAAATCTGAATATTTCGAAAAAAAATTAATATTCTTAATAATCTAAACGTTTCAATAAATCTTAAGATTTTGAAAAATCTTGAGATTTTGGAAAATTTGAAGTTATTGGAAACTTTAGAGATTTTGAAAAACCTAAAGATTATGGAAAATCTAAAGATCTTAAAATATCCAAATATTTTGTAAAATTCACAGATTTTGTAAAATTCAAAGGTTACAGATGGTTACAGCGACAGTTTGAAAACATGAAGTCACATATTTTAGATTTCCTGTAGGGGACCCACCAGACCCCCCTTATTTACACCACTGAGCTCCATCCATTCCGAAGCCACCCAATGCGAAGAGGGTGAGAATTACTTCCACTTTGGTCTGCTTCCCCCGGTTTTGTCCTTATTGCATTTTTTATCAGCGTAATGAAAGCCATTACACAGCACACTCCCAGCAGCTCGCAACTCGGACCTAAAGTAGACACCGAACCAAAAACTGAAGTCGGGCTTTGGCTGATAGAGTAGTGCTGCTGCTGCGGTGGTAACTCTCTTTTCGATTTCGCACACAAAACCGCACCCGGGCTGAGAAACGGCACTCGGCGATGATGATGGTCCAGCAGAACCGCAAGATGCTTCCGCACTCCGTCCATTTCGGTCCGTTTGTAGTTTGTAGTCTCCGGCTCTGAATCTTTGGGGCAATTTCCCAGATCTTCCTGGGTCATGGCCGGGGGGAAGGGGCTTCGAGAAATGAACCGGTTAATAATTTATCGCTTTAAGGGAATACCCGCAGAACGGGATTAGAAATTCATGGGAATATAAATGTTTTACGCTCTACTCGTGTGCAGTTACTGGCTGGAGGTGTGGCGAAAACTGTTAATGCTCACCAACAACAGCAGCAGCAGTAATGGCAGCTAACTGATTCCGAACTTATTCGAAACAATAACTGTTTTGCAGAGGATACACGGTCCGTTGTAAGTCGTCGTCCTGTTGGTCGTATAAGATGCCCTCATGTCCCGTTCAAAATCGACTCGGGAAACTATGCGCACTTGTGTTTCGTGTTTCGGATGCCTTCCAATTTTGGCAGAATTATGAAGGTGATTGTGGCTCCCGACGGTATCCGACGTTCGGCTGTCGGAGTGCCATTTTCTGGTTTAATAGCCGAGGCGTTCTGCAATCGGAACAGAATTGACCATATTTCAAACAAATGATTCTACTGAAGAGGCTATTTATTTGTGGCTACGATTTCATTTCGAAAGGAGATGTCTTATAATTTACTTCCTGTTTAATTTATCAAAAAATACCGAAACGACTTCTATTTAGATCTCTTTTTATGATAACTTATTTGTTATTGGACCTTTTCTGTGCTGTTTCTCACATAAATTTTTACTTTTCTTTTACACTGCATGTATGCTACATGTTCGTTCTAATACTGCATTCCTGAAAGAAAGCTCTGAGGTCTTTTTTAGATTCTTTTCAAATGATTCTAATATGATTATTTTTTTTGTTCTTTACTTTCTTTTATGTTTTTACCCGCGTTTTACCCATAACGCGGGTAGATCACCTTTTCGTGGTGCGTTTTGGAGTAAAGATCTACCAGTGAACCCTAGTCCTGACTGCTTCAAACGAAGAGAACAGGATATTATAGTAATCAAAGGAACAATTTTAGTCCTTGTTACATTTTTAAACCTTGTTGACAGTGACAAGTCTCGGTTTTCCTAATGGCCTAGAATGATCTTGAGACAAGGAAAAAAATGAGTCGAATACAACAATTTGTTTTTCTAATCTTTTATTTATTTAGTTCTCTAGTTTGAAGCAGTAAGGACTAGGATTCTGATGCATGGAAAATATCGGTGTAATTTCTTGGCTTTATCAAGGGATTCGATTTTGTCAGATAAAGGGGCGCGCCTGTGGAGAGTGTACCCACCACATTCTTCAAATGGTCTAAATAGCGGAACCTTTCAATTATAATCCTTTCCTACGATCAAAGTTAGGAATTACAACTGTAAGAAAACCGAATACTTTATCACTTCTCAATAGTGATAAGGTAACACGACATGCACCAAACAAAGGACACGGGATATACTACAATAGATCAAGTATTGGTCGCAGTGGTTTATGTTTCGAACAGGAAAAAAAAAATGTTTTTATGATAACTTATATATTATTTTCAATTTATGTTTTCTCATAACATCTTTTTTTCATTTTTTCCAATCGTTTTTACTTTTCTCATCTTATATATTCTTTTAGAATATTTCCTTAATAATTTTTATGTTGCTTTTCTTTTTTTTTGGTTTATTTTCAAATCCAATCCAAATCCAAACCAAATCCAATCCAAATCCAATCCAAATCCAATCCAAATCCAATCCAAATCCAATCCAATCCATCCAAATCCAATCCAAATCAATCCAAATCCAATCCAATCCAATCCAATCCAATCCAAATCCAATCCCAAATCCAATCCAAATCCAATCCCAAATCCAATCCCAAATCCAATCCAAATCCAATCCAATCCAATCCAAATCCAATCCAAATCCAATCCAAATCCAATCCAATCCAATCCATCCAATCCAAATCCATCAAATCCAATCCAAATCCAATCAAATCCAATCCAAATCCATCCAAATCCAATCCAAATCCAATCCAAATCCAATCCAAATCCAATCCAAATCCAATCCAAATCCAATCCAAACATCCCAATCCCAAATCCAAATCCACCAACCGAATCCACCCAATCCAATCCAAATCCAATCCAAATCCATCCAAATCCAATCCAAATCCAATCCAAATCCAATCCAAAATCCAATCCAAATCCAATCCAAATCCAATCCAAATCCAATCCATCCAATCCAAATCCAATCCCAAATCCAATCCAAAATCCAATCCAAATCCAATCCAAATCCCAATCCAAATCCAAATCCATCCAAATCCAATCCAAATCCCAATCCAAATCCCAATCCAAATCCAATCCAAATCCAAATCCATCCAAATCCAATCCAAATCCAATCCCCAAATCCAATCCAAAATCCAATCCAAATCCAATCCAATCCAATCCCAAAATCCAATCCAAATCCCAATCCAAATCCAATCCAAATCCAATCCAAATCCAATCCAAATCAATCCAAAATCCAATCCAACCAATCCAATCCAATCCAAATCCAATCCAAAATCCAATCCAAATCCAATCCCAATCCAAATCCCAAATCCAAAATCTCAATCCAAATCCAATCCAATCCATCAAAATCCAATCCAATCCAATCAAATCCAATCCAAATCCAATCCAAATCCAATCCAATCCAATCCAAATCCAATCCAAATCCAATCCAAATCCAATCCAAATCCAATCCAAATCCAATCCAAATCCAATCCAAATCCAATCCAATCCAATCCAAATCCAATCCAATCAATCCAAATCCAATCAAATCCAATCCAAATCAATCCAAATCCAATCCAAATCCAATCCAAATCCAATCCAATCCAATCCAAATCCAATCCAAATCCAAATCCAAATCCAATCCAAATCCAATCCAATCCAATCAAATCCAATCCAAATCCAATCCAAATCCAATCCAAATCCAATCCAAATCCAATCCAAATCCAATCCAAATCCAATCCAAATCCAATCCAAATCCAATCCAAATCCAATCCAAATCCCAATCCAAATCCAATCCAAATCCAATCCAAATCCAATCCAAATCCAATCCAAATCCAATCCAAATCCAATCCAAATCCAATCCAAATCCAATCCAAATCCAATCCAAATCCAATCCAAATCCAATCCAAATCCAATCCAAAATCCAATCCAATCCAAATCCAATCCAAATCCAATTCCAAATCCAATCAAATCAATCCAAATCCAATCCAAACCAATCCAAATCCAATCCAAATCCAATCCAAATCCAATCCAAATCCAATCCAAATCCAATCCAAATCCAATCCAATCCAATCCAAATCCAATCCAAATCCAATCCAAATCCAATCCAAATCCAATCCAATCCAATCCAAATCCAATCCAAATCCAATCCAAAATCCAATCCAAATCCAATCCAAATCCAATCCAAATCCAATCCACAATCCAATCCAAATCAATCCAAATCCAATCAAATCCAATCCAAATCCAATCCAAATCCAATCCAAATCCAATCCAAATCCAATCCAAATCCAATCCAAATCCAATCCAATCCAATCCAAATCCAATCAAATCCAATCCAAATCCAATCCAAATCCAATCCAAATCCAATCCAAATCCAATCCAAATCCAATTCAAATCCAATCCAAATCCAATCCAAATCCAATCCAAATCCAACCAAATCCAATCCAAATCCAATCCAAATCCAATCCAAATCCAATCCAAATCCAATCCAATCCATCCAAATCCAATCCAAATCCAATCCAAATCCAATCAAATCCAATCCAAATCCAAATCCAAATCCAATCCAAATCCAATCCAAATCCAATCCAAATCCAATCCAATCCAATCTCCAAATCCAATCCAAATCCAATCCAAATCCAATCCAAATCCAATCCAAATCCAATCCAATTCCAATCCAAATCCAATCCAAATCCAATCCAAATCCAATCATCCAAATCCAATCCAAATCCAATCCAAATCCAATCCAAATCCAATCCAAATCCAATTCCAAATCAATCCAAATCCAATCAATCCAATCCAAATCCAATCCAAATCCAATCCAAATCCAATCCAAATCCAATCAAATCCAATCCAAATCCAATCCAAATCCAATCCAAATCAATCCAAATCCAATCCAAATCCAATCCAAATCCAATCCAAATCCAATCCAAATCCAATCCAAATCCAATCCAAATCCAATCCAAATCCAATCCAAATCCAATCCATCCAATCCAAATCCAAAATCCAATCCAAATCCAAATCCAAATCCAATCCAAATCCAATCCAAATCCAATCCAAATCCAATCCAATATCCAATCCAAATCCAATCCCAAAATCCAATCCAAATCCAATCCAAATCCAATCCAAATCCAATCCAAATCCAATCCAAATCCAATCCAAATCCAATCCAAATCCAATCCAAATCCAATCCAAAATCCAATCCAAATCCAATCCAAATCCAATCCAAATCCAATCAAATCCAATCCAAATCCAATATCCAATCCAATCCAATCCAAATCCAAATCCAATCCAATCCAATCCAAATCCAATCCAAATCCAATCCAAATCCAATCCAAATCCAATCCAAATCCAATCCAAATCCAATCCAAATCCAATCCAAATCCAATCCAATCCAATCCAAATCCAATCCAATCAATCCAATCCAAATCCAATCCAAATCCAATCCAAATCCATCCAAATCCAATCCCAAAATCCAATCCAAATCCAATCCAAATCCAATTCAATCATCCAATCCAATCCAAATCCAATCCAAATCCAATCCAATCCAATCCAAATCCAATCCAAATCCATCCAATCCATCCAAATCCAATCCAAATCCAATCCAAATCCAATCCAATCAATCCAAATCCAAATCCAATCCAAATCCAATCCAAATCCCAATCCAAATCCAATCCAAATCCAATCCAAATCCAATCCAAATCCAATCCAAATCCATCCAAATCCAATCCAAATCCAATCCAAATCCAATCCAAATCCAATCCAAATCCAATCCAAATCCATCCAAATCCAATCCAATCCAATCAAATCCAATCCAAATCCAATCCAAATCCAATCCAAATCCAATCCAAATCCAATCCAAATCCAATCCAAATCCAATCCAATCCAATCCAAATCCAATCCAAATCCAATCCAATCCAATCCAAATCCAATCCAAATCCAATCCAAATCCAATCCAAATCCAATCCAAAATCCAATCCAAATCCAATCCAAATCCAATCCAAATCCAATCCAAATCCAATCCAAATCCAATCCAAATCCAATCCAAATCCAATCCAAATCCAATCCCAATCCCAATCCAAATTCCAATCCAAGAATCCATCCAATCCCAGATCCAAATCCAAGCCAAATTCCAATCCAAATCCATAATCCAACCAATCCAATACCAATCCAATCCAAAATCCAATCCAAATCCAATCCAAATCGCAATCCAATTCCAATCCAAATTCCAATCCAAAGCCAATCCAATCCAATCCAAATCCAATCCAATCCAATCCAAATCCAATCCAAGATCCAAATCCAAATCCAGATTCCAAATCCAATCCAAATCCAATCCAAATCCCAATTCCAAAGTCCAATCCAAATCCCAATCCCAAATCCAACCAATCCAATCCAATCCAATCCAATCCAATCCAAATCCAATCCAAATCCAATCCAAATCCAATCCAAATCCAATCCCAAATCCAATCCAAATCCATCCAAATCCAATCCAATCCAATCCAAATCCAATCCAAATCCAATCCAAATCCATCCAAATCCAATCAATCCAATCCAAATCCAATCCAATCCAATCCAAATCCAATCCAAATCCAATCCAAATCCAATCCAAATCCAATCAAATCCAATCCAAATCCAATCCAAATCCAATCCAAATCCAATCCAAATCCAATCCAAATCAATCAATCCAAATCCAATCCAAATCCAATCCAAATCCAATCCATAATCCAATCCAAATCCAATCCAAATCCAATCCAAATCCAATCCAAATCCAATCCAAATCCAATCCAAATCCAATCCAAATCCAATCCAAATCCAATCCAAATCCAATCCAAATCCAATCCAAATCCAATCCAAATCCAATCCAAAAATCCAATCAAATCCAATCCAAATCCAATCCAAATCCAATCCAAATCCAATCCAAATCCAATCCAAATCCAATCCAATCCAATCCAAATCCAATCCAAATCCAATCCAAATCCAATCAAATCCAATCCAAATCCAATCAAATCCAATCCAAATCCAATCCAAAATCACAATCCAAATCCAATCCAAATCCAATCCAAATCCAATCCAAATCCAATCCAAATCCAATCCAAATCCAATCCAAATCCAATCCAAATCCAATCCAAATCCAATCCAAATCCAATCCAAATCCAATCCAAATCCAATCCAAATCCAATCAAATCCAATCCAAATCCAATCCAAATCCAATCCAAATCCAATCCAAATCCAATCCAAATCCAATCCAAATCCAATCCAAATCCAATCCAAATCCAATCCAAATCCAATCCAAATCCAATCCAAATCCAATCCAAATCCAATCCAAATCCAATCCAAATCCAATCCAAATCAATCCAAATCCAATCCAAATCCAATCCAAATCCAATCCAAATCCAATCCAAATCCAATCCAAATCCAATCCAAATCCAATCCAAATCCATCCAAATCCAATCCAAATCCAATCCAAATCCAATCCAAATCCCAATCCAAATCCAATCCAAATCCAATCCAAATCCAATCCAAATCCAATCCAAATCCAATCCAAATCCAATCCAAATCCAATCCAATCCAATCCAAATCCAATCCAAATCCAATCCAAATCCAATCCAAATCCAATCCAAATCCAATCCAATCCAAATCCAATCCAAATCCAAATCCAATCCAATCCAAATCCAATCCAAATCCAATCCAATCCAATCCAAATCCAATCCAAATCCAATCCAATCCAAATCCAATCCAAATCCAATCCAAATCCAATCCAAATCCAATCCAAATCCAATCCAAATCCAATCCAATCCAAATCCAATC